>NC_081785.1:12843477-13143477 GCF_963082965.1 Carassius carassius
CAAAGGGCTTCGTTGCTTTTCCTGTTCTGCTTAAAATTCTTTCTATATGTTTTTGGCCTCCACTTAAGTCCATTAAACTTCATTGGACTTCTATTAGACAAAGTCTGTAATTGGCTGGTTTTCATTTTTAATGTTTTATTTACATTTATTTATTTATTGCTAATGAAAATCCATATTGTGTTCCAATAAGCATTCTACCATACATAAAATGAATGACAAAACTACTAGTTACCAGAAATTGTCATTTTTACAGTAATTTTTCTACCTCTAGCAGCTAACTGAGTTATTGTAAATGTAGTGGTGAGTATTTTACTCCCAATGCATGTTAATGTGCTCTGGGGTAATAGCTGCTGTTTGAAGAACATAGGTCTTTAACTCACTGTAAGACTGCATCAGAGTGTGTGCTGTCGTCTATGCAAAGAAAATGTCATACTCTCTCACACTGACTCAAAGTTTTCTCTCTCGTTGTCTCCATTTCTCAGGAGGAGCAGAACAGAGGGAAACCAAACTGGGAGCACCTAAATGAAGAGCTGCACGTGCTGATCACAGTGGAGGACACACAGACACGTGCTGAGGTTAAGATGAGAAGAGCTGTCGAAGAGGTCAAGAAGCTACTGGTGCCTGCAGTAAGTTGAAAACATGCGTTTAAACTTACCAAATTTACTTGTGCAAGTGGAAAATGATTGGTTACAAATTTTGACCCCTAAGATCTTCTCAGCCCGAGGCTTGTGCTTTGATGTAATGCAACAGTGTTAGATTTAGCAAAATCCTTTATGCTGCTTTCTGATCTAGGTTTGACGCCTTTGTGCATATGGGCCAGATTTTAATCCCACCCCTGACCCCTGGCTTTGGTATTCTGCTAAATTAGATATTTTTATCTCAGTCTCCCAACAGAGAACATGGTGCTCTGCAACCTGCTTCCCACATATTTCCGCTCCATTCCACCTTTCTATTCTCTGCTTCTCCGTTGATTGCCGCAGGGGATGGGGGCACTTAAGTCAGGGTCTCTGGCTTCAGGCGGTTTTGCCTGCAGTGAACAGAATGGCTGGACAGCTGCAAGAGCCTGTTTCCTATCAGGCAACATGTTGGAAATGCTTCGACCCAATGAAACCTGACCAGAAGCAGCCGTTCAGCCAAGCCATGTGCCTCTCGCTTCAATTCAGAGCGGTACATGGAGTCATTGGCGTTCTCTGACTGCTTTCAGGCACTTATTTTCTCCTGTTTCTTTGTGCATGGTTTTTTCCTTCTCTCTCTAGGTCAGAACCCCCACATTTCACCTCTTGTTTGGGGATTTTTTTCCCCCTTCCTTTATGCTCATATCTCTTTTGTTCTGTTTGCGCGAGGAGGCCTTATACCCTCCACACACATGCACAAGTGTGCACACGGATGCTAGTCAAAGAAAACAAACATACACAGCCGACTGAGTGTGTGTGAGTCATTCTGTACCAAGTGCGTGGGAGATGAGTAAATGGCTACATGCTCTCTCCAAATTTTCACTCCGACCTTATGCACCCCTGAGATCAAAGTCATTCTCACAGTGTATATCATCCTTTTGCCATAAACACACACACACCATGCTCAGGCTCTCGGGAGGCCTGTGTCTGCTCTACTCATTTGTTTCATTAAATGTTACACAACACTTTTGGACTTTTATATAAAACTGAAAGCTTTCCCATTTCTTGACAAGTTTGTATAAATATTAGTTATTTTGAGGTGACACTTCCTGCTGCAAGTTTTTGACACTTTTACTGACTTGCTGTAGTAATGTGCGTGTTATCATGGCACAGGGGTGAGTAAATGATGACAAAATTTTCAATTTTGGCTGATCGAGCTATCCAAGTTTTGCAGTACAGATAAATCTCCTCTTAAACATGGTTTTCCAGCTGGTTCTGTGTGTGGCAGATTGACTGTACTGCCCTTTATCACGCCAAGCTAAACTGGATTAGATGACAAACTGTCCATCTCAGCCAATGCAGTCTTTAATGAAGGATATCTTTGGCTCATTTAGAGGCATGAAATTGTCTTATTAAATACATCATAAAGCAGATGAGGTCACAGTCCGTTTCCCCTCGGCTCTCCATTTTTTCATTGTGGAAAGGATTTGATTGGTTAGGGCAGAGAAAGGGGCTGCAGTAGCATCTCAGAGCTCTCCAAAAGAGGCTCTCTGTTTTATAAACATCGGCGATTTATTGATTTTTACCTACCTTGAGAGGTAGCTAGCACATTACCGCAAGAATCTGTAATCCTGGCTCGGGCCCTGAAGAGCTGCCACAGCCGAACGGTTCCCTCTCGCAGAGACCAAATTGAAATTTTCAGCCTTGCTCAAGGAATCAGTTCCACACACAGCATGTGAATGATCATCAGACTCTGGGATAGTGCATGAACGGCATGCACACGCACACACTGCCTCAGAGGCCAGGGTAAGAAGGGGGGGGTGATTGAGAGATTCAGCTGAAAGACCCTGTGAACTTTTAAACTCCCATCGAGAGACAGAGGAATAGGGAGACAACGAGAGAGATTTGAGTTGAAGGTGGGCTGGTAATGAAGGTAGTAGTGAGTGAGAGGATTAAGGCAGGAACGTAATGGAAGGAAAAAGATAAGAATCGAGCCACACTTTTACATGTGGAGCGCTTCCCCCAGTTATTCCGCTCCAGTCTTACTCGTCTTTTCACGTACCCTTGGCATCACACACATTTCTGCTGCCATGCAGATTTTTAAATGTATTAATATCTGATAATTTAGTGCTCATTTTATTTTAAGTGTTTTGTATTATGTCATTTATTGGTTATTTTGGTCAGAAATGCCATATCAGTGCATCCTTAAAGGGTACATAAAATACACAGTTTCACCTAATCTCATGTTAAGCTTGAGTACCTATAGAGTAGTACTGCATCCTTCATATCTCAAAGTCTTTAGTTTTATTATATTTCTAAAAGAAAAATCCGCTTTCCGACTCTCTCCGGAAAAAAAGCTCCTGGAGGTGTGCTGTGGGCGGAGCTATAGAGTCAAGCTGGAGCCCCTGCAGGTTTGCTGCTTATCGATTTTGGTGCGGTTTAAAAAAAATTAATTTCAAAATTAGTTCTTCAGTTGTAACAGGACTTTCACATAATCCCCTTGATAGACTACAATCAAATGCAAAACAAGGATCTAAATAATACTGATGTTTCTTTTGGTTTCCATTAACATATATTCACTTATGTGCTGATGTTCCACAATCGTCTATGTCATTAGATCAATGATTTAAATTATGACTGTTACATCAAAACAGATTAAGAGTATCTTTAGGTTGTTTTAATATATTTGCACATCTAGGTGTAAAACTTTCCCAGCATGAACATTATTTTTTTTGAAAAGGGAGACCAGATACTGGTCAAACACCCGTCCTCTGTGTACCACTTCACAGGAGGGACACCCTGTGTTTGTTCATGAAAGTGTTGACACACAAATGCTGATCTATTAACTGTGACCTATAAAACACACAGAGAGCCAGACATATCTACAAATCCATATCTTTTTAAGTTTGACTTGGCATAAAATTCAGGTTTAGAGCTTCACACCATGGCCCACCATCAAAATTAAATTTTATCTGGTTTTGTACATGTGGCGAGTGGGGCGGGGCCGAGGGACGTGGGAACAAGGAGTGAGGCCGGCAATGATTGGGCAAATCAGTGGCACCTGCGGCCCACCACCGGTCTCGAGTCCCACGTAGGAGATGGAAGGATATAAAACTGGAGCGACGACAGTGAAGGACGAGAGAGGACCAGGCCTGGGCTTTTAGTTGTGTTTTTATTTTGTGCGCGTCAGTCGCCGTGAGGGGCTGACACGCTGTTTTGTCTTTAATTTGTATTATTAAAATATCCTTTGATTGTCTGCCGTTTCCCTCCTCCTTCTTCCGGATGAAAAGGAAGTTTTAATTCATTACAGTACATTTACAGCTCAGAAAACAATCTGTAACTTTAGTAGTCAAACGTTTCACTCAGTTGAAGCCATAGGAGGGCTGATGAATCTTTCTGAGTTGACTTAAAATTGATTGTTTCAAGAAGTGTGGAATAAATCGCTCTCTGTAAAGCCACAGTCACACTACACTTTTCGTTCCATTGACCTCCATTCATACGCTTGCGAATGCGTCAGACCGGAAACACAAGCCCGTGTGAAAAGTTTTTGCATTTCACTGCGTTTGAGAACTCTGCCCTGCGAATTTGCATCACGTGACACCGTATAACCAACCGCAGATCGATACATCACAGCATGACCTCCTATCTTATTTATAAGAATATAAATCTAAAACTGCAGCACTTTAGGAAAGTGGAGTAGATTGTATGTTTTTACAATTTAGGTGTATTATTATTGTTAATATAATAGCATGAAGTCATATCACGACCATTGCAGCGTCCGAATGAATTTTGCATGCTCAAAGTATAGTGTGACCGCGGCTTAAGCTGTGATGCTAGTACCCTACGAGGAAGGTGAAGACAAATGCAGGTGTAGATTATGGAACCTGATAAAACACTAATTGCGTAGCTTGTTAGGAAACAGTTGAGTGCAGGGTTGTTGCAGCCCTATATACCACTATATTACATTTAGCTGACCTGACATGTCAACGTCCTGGGCAACATTCCTCCACGCAGCAGCCTTCCAATTGATGTCTCTATAACCCTCATCAGAGAGATCATAGAGTACTGCACATTCAGAAACAGACAATATCAATCGTTCTAATCTCTCCGCCATTTTTGTTCTACTCGCTTCCGAAGCTTTCCGATGCTTTTCAGCGGTGTAGTACGACGTTCACTGGGGGAGAATTGCGTATTACGGAGCTGATTTCAACTGCCAGTGTGAAGGCGGGGTTAAACGTGGCTTGAGTCTGTTATGAAGTGCTAAAAAATTACTTGCTGTTAGAACATGCAGACTGTTTTTGCTAAATCCATCAGTGAATGAGAATGGTATTGAATAAAAATAAACGATCTTATCTCTGAAATTGCATTGGCTAATTTCCAATTTAGTGTGCTGATTGTATGAGTAGAGCAAGCCGTGCGTGTACTTTTTAATGCACTTGTAACCAACAAGCTTAGGCATCATCACCCATTCCATATATTCAAAATTTGTCCTGTAATAATTTGTCTATGAATTGCAGATTAAATTTGCTTACTTTCCCAGTTTCTCAACAATGTGGCTCAGTTTTTAAAAACCAAGAAAGCAACACGGATATTGGCAACTGTGCTTACGAGACAGCTTTAATCTCCAACAGATTCAGTGACAAGCTCCGATGCTGCGAACAGAAGCGTTGTAGTCCATGGACACATCTACATATCAGATCCCTGTTAATTTAATTTACCCATTTCGAGATGATCAGAGAATAAAACAGTATGATCCCTTCCTATAATTAGCCTCTCAAATGTGTTAAAAACCTGACAAATTGGTTTTCTCATTGGGTGCTAAATCCAGGGGAGCTGACGTTTGTGAAAGGTGTTGTGGATTTAAATGTTAGGAAGATGCTGTGTCTCAACTGCCAAGAGAGATTCTGTGCTACAAGGTGACATTCCTCATTTCCCCTCAAGGTGCGTGTTTGAGAGAGAGAGAGAGAGAGAGAGAGAGAGAGAGAGAGAGAGAGAGAGAATCCGTCTAACAGACCACAGAAAGTAATTTCTAATGATTGACAATAGCTGTGTTGGTATGTGAAGTCAGTGTTAATCCTGCAGTCACAACATTCTCAGGGGCCCAGTGAACAGCCTTCTGGGAAAATGTTAGTTATTCACCCTAAATACCCTGCATATGGTATGTATATTCACAGTACCGTACTTTAGCATGTCTGATCCCGGTTGGCATCAGTGCACTAGGGAATGATGGGAAATAGAAGCTCACACCTATGACATCTCATTAAGAATCTAGGCCACTATGTGTCCATTCCCTTTATCTCCGCTAATTTAAGTGGTGTGTCAAAATATTTTTCTGGGTTATTTTAGTGTCATCTTACAGGGTCGGCCGCAAGAAGCTAGGAAAGGTTTAAAATCAACGGTGGATGAAGACCACTTATTTAAATTCAATACTGTACTGCTAATAGTTTCTTTTGTCTATGCCCCTGGTTATAAGGAACATGTAGCATTTCAGTCTCTCTCTGTTCGGTTTTTGTCAGGGAAGCACTTCCTGCTAGATTGTGGCATATCTGTAGTAACATTTTTGCCTCCAGAGCTCAGTGACTTTGAAGCTTTACGTGGGTGCAAATAGCAGCTGCAGCCCAGCAGTCTGGCCCTTTCCTTTATTCCTTCCTTTCTTATTGCTTTCCTTTTTCCAGCATTTCGTTTCAACACGGCTTGCGCTTGTAGGCAGAAATCAACTAGAGAACCAACTTGCTGCTCCATGTGTCCTCCATGATGCTTCCAATATCTTAAAAGAACACAAAAGGGGGAAGGAGGTGAAAGAGAAGAGGAGAAATGGGGAGCTTTGCTCACACAACGCTTCCAGCATCTCTCCATGAATGGGCTCGTCCTTGCCTGTAACAAAGTGACTGGGTTAGCAGTGTTTGCACTGTAGCCTGAAGCCCTGTTCCCTTCTCTTGTCTCTTCCTTTCTCTCACACACAGCTTCTCTCTCTCACGGTCTCTCTTGGCACATCTTTTATCCCGTGTACTCCAATAACCATCACATTCAGCGCCTCTGTCAAGCACAATGAGTCCCTAATCTGGAGAGGTTTCAAGCCTCTCTGAGTTGTCATGGGTGCTTTGCATTTGTAATCTTTTCCCAATTCAGGAATGCAGTTAATTTCACACAGTACACCTGGTTATAGACCTTTCACTCACTCTTAGCCTCAGAGGAAAGGCTAGAGAGAGACAGATGGTGTATAATATACGACAGGCATCTTGAACTGTGGGGTGTAACGTCTTCGTCAGCCAAATTGTCGGCGTCAGCTCGCAGGCCGTGTGTCTTGCGGAATGCTGCCTGACACTAGGACAGTTCTGGCTGGCTAACTCTTCGTGATCAATAAACACCTTTTCTTGAACATGCATTATCACTCTCTCCTCCTATCAGGCCCATGTGACAAACCAGAACAAAATGCCATCTGGCTGCTTACTGTTGTTTCGGTATGTGTAGTGAGGATGCCTATCCAATTACAAATCATTCTTTGTTAAAAATGAATTCATTCTTTTTTCTTTTTTGCTTTTTGACAACCTCATAATTTCTAGGATTGTATACACAAAAAAGAAAATTCTGCCACCATTTACGTGTGATTCCAAACCTGTATTGACTTAACTCGGTAGAACACAAAATATGATATTTTGAAAAATCTTTCAGTGTTAAAAATCAATGGGGTCCTTTGTTGTTTTAGTTTATTGTATGGGCAAAACTGTTATAGCATTCTTCAAATTATTTTTTTGTGTCCCTACACACATGGGTTTGGAATGAGATGTAATTTAACTATCCCTTGAAGCATGCAGCTGCATTTATCCTTGGAGTGACTGGAATTTGTCTGTATTGTACTGGACTACTTGAATGCGGCTTGAGTTTCATTGGCTGAGATCATTGGAGACCTTGGAGGATAAAAAAATCGCTGTGAATGCAACCACCTGGGATGAGAGCCTCCTGAAATGCATTCAAGTCGCCCTGCAGGTCAGTGCAGCCGGTCCGAGAGTGCTCTTGTGTCCCTGTTTTCAGCCCATGTGTCGCATCCGATCAGACTCAAGCCACAGCTGCAGGGTCTAGAGCATAGGATCATGGGTAATGTGAACATCCTCAGCCGTGTGCTTGTAAAAGCCCAGTGACCTGCCTTGCTGATGTGGCTTGCAGATAGCTAGAGAGACATCAGCGCTAATTGCTGCTCCTCACGTAAGTGTTGGTACAAACAGAACAAAGGGGCAGGGGACATACTGAAAGCATTGTTGTAATCTGCATATGCAGAGTTGTTGTTCTCTTCTAATAATTTATTGGCCGATATTAGAAATGATAATTTATCTGTATTTTCGAGATTGAATGTATATTGGCCAGTACCAATCCAGAGTTCGAAAATATGGCTCTGGAACATTGTAGTCGTCGACATATATATATATATATATATACGATTGATATTGTCTGTTTCTGAATGTGCAGTACTCTATGATCTCTCTGATGAGGGTTATAGAGACATCAATTGGAAGGCTGCTGCGTGGAGGAATGTTGCCCAGGACGTTGACATGTCAGGTCAGCTAAATGTAATATAGTGGTATATAGGGCTGCAACAACCCTGCACTCAACTGTTTCCTAACAAGCTACGCAATTAGTGTTTTATCAGGTTCCATAATCTACACCTGCATTTGTCTCCACCTTCCTCGTAGGGTACTAGCGTCACAGCTTAAGCCGCGGTCACACTATACTTTGAGCATGCAAAATTCATTCGGACGCTGCAATGGTCGTGATATGATTTCATGCTATTATATTAACAATAATAATACACCTAAATTGTAAAAACATACAATCTACTCCACTTTCCTAAAGTGTATATATATATATATATATATATATATATATATATATATATATATATATATATTTACAGCTGATGCCGATATCTTGGAAAGCAGGGGGCTGATATAAAACATGTTTTTACATATATATATTTTGTCTAAAATAAACATACTTATACTTTACATGACCAAGTATTTTTCATAAATAAATATTTAATATAATTAAAAAGAAGTAACTACTGTAACCAACAGGGCACTCAGTATTCTGGGCTCTATTTGTGTGCATTGGGAATCATATTTTTCAAATAAAGTCAAGGTAACACTCGTTTTAAATACAGCACACAGAGAAAATGACATAAATATGACACTGGGTGAATGCATAAAACACAGCATAATTTAAAATCACGTTTATTAAAGTTTAAAGCATTCAGTTAACACGGGCCGAATATCAATATTCAGAATATCAGCCAATATATCGGCCTTGACGATATAACGGTCGACCACTAGAACATTCCAGAGAGCTTTTTTTCTTGAAGCATTGACCGACTTGTTTTTGTTTTCCATCATCTGATGATGTTAGTTTGGTAGCTGGTCCTGGCAGTTCTGCAGTTTTAGTACTAGAGGCCCAAGAGGTGGAGACGGTTATTCTTCTATGCCATGTTTGGCTTTAAAAGTGTACTCTCCCTCTCTATCATCATCCCTAAAGCAGCTGTCCTCTTTTACTTTCTGTGGTCTTCTTGATTGGAGCCATGATTTGCACCCCAGGCTTACTGACCACCAGAACCACAACAGGAAAAGGCTTCTCTTGGGGTCTGTATGCTAATCCAGCCTTTGCTGGCAGCAGCTCCAAATGCTCTGTTGGACTGGCAGTTCGTCGACTCACTGAGCAGAATGGAAAGAGCAGACCCAGAATAGACAGGGATTTACTGTGTGCCTATTTTCACCTGAGCACCTGCCATTTTAAAGGCACAAATTCAAGCAGCGATGTGCAAAGTGAACCACTTCACACAGTGGAATGGGATTTGTCTTTTCAATTTCAGCTTTAAAGTGATTTTCCTGGCGTAACAAGTGTCACTACAAATGAGACCGTAGTTTTATAGAAAAAAATTTACTAATCACATTTCTCCAACCATTATTTTAGATGCTCTCATCTGCTGTTAAGCTGTCTTGCTAATGTTAATCGCCTTTCTGAAGTGGAAATTCTAAACTGATGCTGTAGGGAGCATTTTATTTAACTGCTCTGTTTTTTTGACTGTTCTATTAGAATGTGTTTTTATGATACTGATACATAATTTACAAAGACAGGCATCGTTTTGTGCTTTTGGGTTAATGCCACTTATCTCGGCTAGTGAACATGTGGTCTCGTTAAGTTGTTGTTCTCTCTGGGATTTCAGTTGCCTACTCTTCACAGACTGCTATGGCCTTGTAAAGTGCTCCAACTGTGACCCTGTGGGCCTCTGTTACCGGCTAACCACACATTTCAGAGTAAACTGAGCTGCATAGCAATGCGCAACTGCAGCATTTAGCTGGGATTGAAGTGGTGCTATCGTTTTCAGTGTCCTTCCACTTCTATTTAAACAGGTAACGTAGATTCAAAAGAAATGATGCGATTATTTGCAACAAACCAAGCTTTTTAAGCTAGTGTGACATCATCTTTTTAGTCTACACTTATGCCAGCCCAAATTAGCTGTTGCAGCACTACTGCAGGGGAAGAACAGGTGAGCTCAGTTCAGTCATGCCACCTCCCTTCAGACCTTCTCGCTCTCTCTGCGGTGTTCTATTTAATCTGCTCACTTCAGATGAGGCTCAAGAGTTTGAAGTTCTGGAACTTGTACAGTCAACTGATTGTCTTTAAAAGTGTGACAAGGATTTTGAGCAAGTTGCTTTACATTTTTCCCCCTCAATATCAACATTAGGCCCAAGAGAAAACATACAGAGTGAAGGCAGAAATGCTGATGCTGATAATTTAAAGGATTTTTTGTACAACCCTTTGCAGTTTCCCTTTCAGGCTATAGCTGCGCCAAACTGCCAACAGAAAGCTCTTGGAAAAATATTTACTCAATTGTGCAGAAACTAACGGATGCTTTTTTTTTCTTTCTTTTTTTTTAATAAGATACAGAGCTGCTTTAATTTCCTGAACCTCTCCAATCCTACACCACCTAAAGCCCCTTTCACACTGCACGTCAGAAGCTTCTGTAAAAAATCTTCGGTGTGAAAGCAAACAAGTTCCGGGATTGATTCCGGCATTGAACCTGGGTCAGGGACCTAGTAACATTGCCGGGTTCAATCCCGGGATGAGCGCTGTGTGAACAAAAGCCAGATCTAATGCCGTGTCATAGTGATGACGCACGGTATCGCACGACTCTTTTACTGGCTGTTTTGAAGGAAGATCAACGTTTGCGACAAAAAAAGTAATTGTAATTAGAAAGTAACTGTAATGAAGCAGAGATCAGTTAGTTCCTCAATTTCTGCGCTGATGCAGAGATCGTTCGTTGGCTTCAGTGAAAGTATAACATGCCTAACGTTTTCGACTCGTACATTACACATCACGCCCTGATGTCACGTTTCACTATGGGACCTTTACGGGTTGTGTGAAAGCATGCACATATCCCGGGTAATCACTGGCAGTGTGAAAGGGCAAAATCTAGTGACCCAGGAACAATTGCCGGAACACTTTTCCCATGTATTTGCCGGAATCGCAGTGTGAAAGGGTCTTAATTGGAAATCTTGGAATGCTTCTGCCAGAGAAAGCAGACGAAAGTAAATCTGCAATGTTAGCAGGACTTAGTCACATTGATGATCTGAAAGTTGGATGCACAATATATCTGTACCATATTTGTTAACCGTAATAATTAAACATTAAACTGCCTCAAACAATTATGAAAATACAATAATCAAGATAAAATGATTATTGCACCCCATTCCGCCCCCTTTTGCAGCTCTGCGCTTTCATTTTTCCATAAACCCAATTTCCCGCGCAAATCAGTAAAATTATGTAATGTGACTATTGCAAAATGGGACGTGTATTTGTCATTTGCCTTTTCATTACTGACAGTTTAGTTTTAAGGACTTTTTGTTTGTTTGTTTGTTTGAAATTCTGCTGGTCTCTACACTTGTATGAAGGTTTGGTCGTATGGCCCCCTCATAGGTGTTAAATAATTGTGATAACAATATTGACCAAAATACTCGTAATTGATTAGCTCTACTTCCTTTAACAAGCTATCTGGATAAATAGCATAAACCTCTTAGTTTGCAACCTACCTCTAGAGGTTAGTGCAGCCCCTGACTCTACTGAAAACAGTTGGCTGTAATCGCTTCTGGTTCCCATAAAAGAACCCCTGCGGACATCAGTCCAACTGCATTTCCTTTGAACAGGCCACTAATCCTTCTTTGGGGAGAATAGCTGCACACTGAAACACCAGTGTTTGTACGCTAGCCTAGCCTCTGCGCTCCCACCCCTTTTACATGGAGTCTGGGCTAATTATCCGCTCATTCAGAGTCAGCCGGGCACAGGGACCTCTATGATCAGCCCTGGCATCTAGAGAATCCACTCGAAACCAGTCTCGTGGAGAGAGCCAGCCTGGATTCCTTTCATCTTCTTGCATTGTTTTGGAGCGGGCGAAACAGAATTGTTAGGACATACGGTTTCAGTTGTAGACACTGCATACATTTGGTTGCATGTAGAGCATTTTATCCCTCCTATCTTAGTTAGTTGAGTCCATAGGCAGGAAATGTCCAAGTAGCTGGTGTGGTCTGAGAAAAGTTTCCTAATTAAGATTCGTTTCTCCTGACCTTCTCCATGAGCTTTTTTAGTTGCAATTTGGTCAAATACATCTCCATTATTCTTCATTTGTAATCTCCCGTTGGTAGTATACTGTGTCCTGAAATCAGCAAAACTGAACAAATTTGTGTGTGGATTTAGTTACTTTCACCTGCAATATGTTTTCCAATTTTGTTCAAGCAAAACATCTTTTCACGCAAAATGCATTGGTATATCAGGCTCTGTGCCATCTGCTTGCTAATATATTGGCCCTGGCCCCACAGAGCAGTTTGGCTATCACAGTAGAGACCTTGACTGCACTGGCCAACACTTCATTTCATGCATTTGCTTTGCAGCTGCTAACCTTGACTGTGAAGTAACCTCTGCTTGGCCATTGGGAAAGCTCTGTTTTCAAATTAGCCTCAATATGGTCCATCAATCCCCACTGCATGTTCAAGGGGCCAGTCATAAGTGTGCTGATGTTATTGGGATATGCAGGTTTATTTATTCAGACCTTTTTTCCTAAGCTAATTCATTCTTCCCATTTGCCCCTGACACCGAACACAAGGTTAAGGGAGTTGTAAAGCAGGCGAGGTTCCGTCACAGCCCAGATCTAGCAGCACAGGGAGAATGCATTTCAGCTTTGAGACTCAAATCTCGGAATCTGATGCAAATCCGGTGGTATTTAAACCTCCAGATCAGCCTTCCCAAATCCTTTCATGATATTCTTGGCTCGATTGGGTGGCATTAAAGGATCATAGGAGCAGAACAAAACATCATCTGGCAGTGAGAGGAAGAGGAAGAGGGGAGGGGAAATTTAGAAAGTGAGAGAGAGGAGTGCGAGTCAACTGAAGGTTTTACAATGTGTTGCAGCAATGGAAATCATGGATCACATTAATGTTCCCTCTGTTTTTGCACTTCTCCCTCCTCATCTTCTGTGCTTTTTGTTTGTTCGCTCACTCTGATATCTGTCCTCACATCCTCCTATGGCGATATCCAGTGTAATCCCGTATGGATGCCTTTGTCCATTGCATCTGTTACAGCTTTTAAAATACAGTTGTCATTTATCCAGATCACTGTACATGACACATTGTGTGTCTTATCCTAGGTGAAAACTGCTCCGGTCAAACCTGCCAAATTTTGCATTTTCAAGCCCAGTGATGTAAATGCTTGGATGTGTTGAAATTAGGTGCACTGTGAGAGTTCCCCTCATTTTAAATGCCATCCATTACTATGTAAATATCCTTGTTCATGACCTTTTTAAGGGTGTGATATTTTTCAAATAAAGAAATCAATATATAATAAATACAGTTATTGATTACAGAAGTTAAAGCATTACAGCATTTTAATTTAATTTATTTTTCATTTTATTTTATTTTGCTGATGGTACATTGAGGATATTTATGGCTCTGCTTTCAGGCCACTTTTCAGCGAATGTCCCTAATGAAGTCGATTGAATTACCATCACAAACCAGGTACGACTTAATAAAAGAAATGTTTAGGAGTTTTACTCAATTTCTCAATCCCAGGTTTAGTTGCACTCTAGACAGCTGCCAAAGTGTTTACAGGGCTTTACCTCTACACAGTTGACAGGAGAAGGCTGGTGTAACTGCTTGTCATGTGCTGTAATCTCTCTACACTGGCTGGGTGACTGCTGAAGTTCACACTAAAGCTATAATGATGCAATAAGGGTTCTGAATCATGTAGATTGTAGTTGGTTTGGTGGCGAGGGTGGAGTTCAATATTTATATGGTAAAGGGAACTTGTGAAGAGCTGAAAGTGACAGGTAACTATAACAAGTCCTGAAAATACATAATGTCAAAAATAGCTTTCTCTCTATTTTTACTGTCTCAATATTCTTATAATGTTCCTCTGTAGTTTAACAGCACTTTTCTTATCTGGTGGTCTGTGTTTTAGTAAAAGATTATCTTGAATTATATGTGACTTGGATAAGATCTCTTGTTTAAAAAAAAAAAAAAAAAACCTGAATTGGCTCTATGTAATGTTTCTCTCCAATGTCTTCAGATAAAAATGCATGTTTCACTAAAGAACATAACCATGTGCTGGTGGACACAAGCCATCCCACAGATCTACACTGAAGAAGGAAATGGATTTGGAAATGGCTGTAAACATTTTATTATGGAGAGGAAATGCTGTCTTCTGTGCCTGTAACAAAATTGATGTGCTCTCAAGCTCTGCTGTCACAGTCTAGCGTCCCGTGTCCTCCCCCACGGCCAATGAAAGCTGCTTCACTCCGCTGCCCTTACAAATAGACCCCATTGATTGAATCTGATTCCTGTGGATAGAGCAGGATTATTGAGCGGCCCTCCCTGATGTCTTACACCCAGAGTGTGTGTGTGTGTGGAAATGTTCTCTCGGTGTCAGCTTTTGTTGCTTAAATCAGAGGGACGTCTCTCCTGAGCCTCCCCCATCTGATGACACACAGCTCTCTGGAATCACAGCACTTTCTTTATTTCCTTCCTCCCTCTCTAGCCTAGGAATAATCTATGGTTTTTTTTTTTTTTTGGTTTTTTTTTTTTTTTTAGACACACATCCTGAGAATGCTTCTAGCCCTGGAGGAAAGAAGCAAAGAAAGCAGGTGTTATAAAAAAGTAAAAAATTAAAATCTGGCCTGACCTCAAACGGTAATGTCCACTCGGTGGACTCTGAGAAACGTCGACATCGGCCCTCGAAGGAAGTCTGTGTCATCCCCAAACCCCAGTGTCATCGCAGGCCGGTGGGAAGTTACTCTTAGTGACCAGAGGCACTGCAGCATCATTAAATACCCTGCAGAATGAGCCAGAAACAAAGTCTTCATTTGTGAGACGAGAGAAAATCGACTCCATCTGCTTTCATGGCCACCACTGAAATGTTGTTGTTTGGATTTAGAGCTTTAGAGCTGTGCCAACCACACAAAGTCCTGCTCAGCAGAAATGAGAGTGTGATAGTTTATGGTGTTGGGGCTTTTTCGAGTCATTTATCCTCTGCCTCACCCCTCTTAGAGGAATTTATAGGCACGACTGCTCCAGACCTTGATTTCCTTCCTTGCACTGACCCTCTACTTTAATCTGCTCTAATACAGGAGCTGATACTTTTTTTTGTTACAAGTTATTATGGGTAATGGTTTTGTTTTTCCATTACAATGGGTTATATAATGTTAGATGTGGTGATCGCATTCTCTTCTGCTTCTCGTTTCCTCCTTTTTCTGTTTTTAATCAAATATAGTAACTAAAACTCCATCTAAAAAGTAACTATTCTAAAGCTCTCATATAATGAATTAGTTCAATGTCACATTGTACTCGGTGCATATTTTTTTAAATCTCTTTTATTTCTCTTTTTATACATATATGTATGTACTAAATCTCTTTGTGTTGTTTTAAGATTTGCAGCAGAGGGGAAGATTTCCAGCAAATGGCATACATTAATAGGTTAAAGTGCCCCATTATGGGTAATTAAAAGTTCATGTTTTGGGAGTCCCCAACAACAGGTTGGCCCAAATGATTCACTTGTGTAGCTTTGTTTTCAGTTTTACCGGGGAAACCTTTATTTTTACTGCTCCAAAAGTGGTACATAGTGGCAAAGAGTGAATATGCATTTTCATTCAGACCAATGCAAAAAAGACTAACAAGTAGGCTGGAATATGCTAATGTTTCATGTTGATATCAACATGAAATGGCTTAGGGTTCCTTTAAAAAATTACTTGTTTCAGTGATTTAGAGTTAACTCTTTCTTTTGAGAGATAACTTCATACACAGTGCACTTTGATTTAAAACTTTGCATGATGTTTTCATTCACTTAGAGCTGTGTTACACACTGCATGAAAGGTAATTTTCAAAAAATCCATAATAGGGGCACTTTAAAAGATGTCTAGAAGCAAAAGACTTAGATCATCTTTTCTTCCATATTGTGAAGTTTATCTGAGTGAAACATCTTGGGGAAAAATGTAGGGTGTGACTTGATTTTCTTGATATTGTCTGCCTTTTTGCTGTTGCTGTTGTGAGTTAATGTTTTTGAGTAAAAGATTACAGGTGCATTTTCTTAACGTACATGGTTTAAAATTTTAATAAACATTGCAGTATTGCATTAAAATAAGAAATGTCAGTTTTGATTTCATGGTTACTTGAATGTGTTTTTTGTCCCCGTTTACATTGAATGGAAAAGAGTAGCCAAGGTATCCGGTTATCTCTTTCTTTTTTATGTGTCAAGTCAGTCATACTATCCTAGAATGATATGAGGATAAGTGAATGACACAAATTTCTACATGCTCACTTTTTTTTCTTTTTTTTTTTTTGAGCTTATATCATGTGGCCAGTAAAATGCTTGAGCAGGAAACCCTGGACAGATCTTTGCCCTTGTTGAGTGGCTGACTCCTTGTCATGTCAGGCAGTATTTTAGCAGCTATGCCGAAACTGAGATCGGCTTGCCTGAAAAAGAGTGAATAGACATCATTTGTAAGGCAGAGGAAGGATGTGCTGCTCGGTCCTTGGAAACTCAGTGTGGTCATGTGAATACACTCGCTGTGTAAGGGCGGTGTTGGGGCTATTGTGGGTCTGAGTTGGTCTTGCAAAATTCACAAGACTAATCCCAGGTGAAACTCGTGAAGGACAGAGCTGATTTTCACCAGTCAGGCTCAGTATTTTATTTAGTTATTAAATGGACAAATGAAGAATGTTTTCCTCGCTCCGCACTGAATTTCGATTAGCCGGAGCCCATTTTCTTTTTGTTCTGTCTTCACATGAGTGGTGTTATTGTAACAAGCTCATAGATGACTCTTCATTGGCTCTCCACAAGCTCTTCAGATGTGAAGGGTTCAAACAAAAGCTTCACTTTCTAGAAGAAAATCTTTTTGTGTTTGTATCAAGTTACTAAAGTGCTCAGGAATGAGTGAGTCATTCATGAGTGAGTCATTCTGATTGAGGAAATTACTCAGGGTTTCTCTCAGCTTTTGAGTCATGTGGATATGTAGAGTTGTACTAATCTAGAATTATTTCTGCAGTCAAATTCCCTTAAGGGCAACTCTCACAATACCACTCAATAATGGTGTCTAAGTAGTTTATCCTTTGATGTGTGCTCTCCTAAGGAAACTCTGAAACACCATGAAAAGTTAAAGGTGTCCCAGCCCTCCAGTGTGTATGTTGCTTGATGTATAAATCTGAATTGAGCTCATTTCTACTCCCTCTTTCTCTCTCCCCTCTCCTCCTCTCTGCAGTTGAAAATACAAGTCCCTTAGTGGGTTTTTTTAGTCGCTCTGCATTTGAGAGATCTTATGTTTGGTTTACTCTTTCTTATTAATTGAATATATTTCTTTCTCTTGGTCTAGAAGCACTAAACTTCTAGTTCCTGCTAAGAGTAAATATTTATTAATATGTTCTACTCCAGCACTTTGTGTGTTTTATAAATTTAAATCATTTTCATAGAACTTTTGCATATTTCCTATTTAATAAAATTAAATTTCTAGTTTATTAGCTTTTTATGAATCACACTTTTTTTTTAATTGCATTCCCCTTTTTAAATTGTATTTTATTTTATTCACTGCTTTTTTATTATTGAAAGCAGATTTTCCCCTTTTTCAGAATGAATTCTGATTGGTGGTAGGTTGTGTGAGTAATGAAGTTCTCTCTGATTTATCTCTTTCTTTTCGTAGGCAGAAGGAGAAGATAATCTAAAGAAGATGCAGCTGATGGAGCTGGCCATTCTGAACGGAACATACAGAGACACCAACATCAAAACGTGTAAGGAGACACATCAACAGCTAGACGCTTTGGAACTTTATGTAAACAAACTCTTCAGAATAAATAGAATTGAACATCAGCATATCCACAAGAATCTCCTCATAATACTAGCTATTATGAGGGAATAATGTGAGTTCAGCTGTGATTGTGTTGCATAGTGACTAAAGAGATCGGTTTAAATGCTTACACAGACAAAATCACACCCATATTTGTTAGGACAAAGAGCTTACACGCACAATATCAAATCACAACCAGCCATAATCCATCTCTTATATCCATCCTTAATCCACATGTGAATACACACATACACCGTGACATTGTTTTCTGTGCTGACTTACTCTGACCATAAATGAGCAATTAAAAAAACATTGTGCACATGAGTTCATCAGACATAAGATGCTTGTTTTAATTCAAGAAACAATCCTGTTCACTGCACATTCCTCTTGAAAACATCTGATCTTCTGCCCACAGTCTAGTATTTCTGTCTCTCTTTAATCCCTCCGTCTCTCCCTCTCTCTTTTTCTCCTTCTCCCTCCTCATTTCTCCCACCTCCTTTCAAAGCGGTTCCAATTGCAATCACAGCTTGCGTAATCTTGGTGTGGCATACAGAATCATTTTGCTGCATGATTGTGTTTTAGGTTGTCTTTAGGTCATAAACTTGTGTTATTGCTTAAACATATTTGCATATGATTCAGCCCATGTCATACATATTCATTAATGCAATGCATTTCCACACTGACATGAAGGGTTTTTATACTGATCTGTAAAGTAATATTTGCATGACTGCATTTATGCTTGTATGGATTTATGCAAGTGTGCATGCATATTTGGGTATATATGACAGTGACATCTTTTTGGAAGAAACACCTCTGTTTGACTTAAGTGCAGAATGTTCACAAGCATTTTAATTTTCACCCCTATTGTGGTTATTTCCCCTCCACATCCGCACTAAATGTCCCAGTGGCAAATAGAGGTTTTGATTTATGTGGGAAAGCTTATGGCAATTTACTGGAATCAATTCTAGAGAGTGCACTTTAGAGTTACAGCGTTAAGAAATAACATGAGCATATTTTAACACACAAACTGAAGTGCTGTTTCCTCTACATGCTGCAGGACATTGAGTTTAGATGTGCTGCTTTAAATCAGTTACTCTGTTGTGTATTAGGGATGATCGGTTTGCCCTGGTATGATCAATCATCAGTTCCTCGTGTTTTTTATTTTGATTCATTTTTGTAATGATTTTGGTTGTGGGGGTTTTGTTTGCTTTAGAGTGTAATTTTTTTGTGGTTCATTGACCATTGCATGGACTAATTTTCCTCTTTTCTTTTTTCCTCTTTTCTTTTTCCCTCTTTTTGTGTACTTCTGTTTTCTTTTCCCTGCCTGTGCTTTTCACACTATTTTTGTTTTTGTGCCTCTTGTCCATTTCTATATTCCCTTTCTGCTCTGAAAATTGTATACACCTTCACACCCAAACCTCCTCGTATCGCTTTATCTCTCCCATTACTTTTCTCTTTCTGTCTTTTCCTTTCACTCTTTCTGTCTTTCACTCTTCTGTTTATGGCAGCCACCCTTGCGTTCTCTCTTGCAGCAGCGGCAGCAGCTGCTCAAGGTCAGCGTCTGATCGCGGCTCCTACAGGTCAGGTCCTCCCCCCATCTGCTCTCAGGCCCCCTACTCCGGCAGGGACCCCCATCATGAACATCATTCGGCCCACTCAGATGGCCACCATGCTACCTAATGGCACCCCTACCCTGGTGCCCTCAACGCCAGATGGAGGCATTATCTACACCACACCCTATGACTACCCTTATGCCTTGGCGCCCACATCTCTGCTGGAATATCCCATCGAGCACAGTGGAGTCCTAGGTAAGAGGGTGTGGGGGCTTGGCACTTCATTCTTCGGTGCCCCACAAGAGGGTACTGTCGGGATGTTTTACGGGGGCATGTTGGATGGCTGGTCATCCGGCCCAGTTCAGGACTCACTGAAAGGTAAATATATAATGACAAGCTCGTGTTAGCAGGCTGGGTAACCCAGGTGATTAAACATTTGCCACTGAGACGGGTTGGGAAAGGGAACACTTATCTGTGTCTTAAACGAGGTGTATTCATCTTAGTTTTTTTGCTTGTTTTTTTGCTGCTGCTGTGTAAGAGCTCTTTTCTCAGGACACACGCACATACTCTCGCAGACAGTAGCGGTATGCTTGCTTGCACACATCTTTTTTTTTTGTCTCTTTCTCTTGCTGGAGGCTTTGTCAGGCAGGCTACTGGTGGTTCCCCTTGGATTTCTCCTGGCTTTTGAAATCATTTCTCTCTTCCCTGCTGTAGCAGGCCTTGGTACCAGTGGAGAGCGGCACAAAGAGAGAAAGAGCCCAGAGTCCCATTGGGGATGTTCATTAAATTCTTCCACTCTTCTCACTGTATCCAGTTGTCTTATTTTTACCCTTGTGATCTTGAGTGCTCGACCCTATTTAGAGAGAATTGTCCATACTCCCCTGCCTAGTGAGGCTTCTGCAAACACTTGTGAAGATAGATAATAACCCAACATCATCAGTCGATTGTTGTGCTTGAATAGTATTGGTTAGTGCTAGTCTTTGATTCGATGGAGGGATTTCTGAGTTCATTTCACTGGATGCTTTAGAGTTGGCATGTTTGGGTCTTCTGCTGTCCTGACAGTGCAGCGTTTCCACTTTTAAACTTAAATACTCACAAGCTTAGCAGCCTTTTATTTACTTACAGTATCGATCCAACATCAAACCTCCTCCAGACCAAACCATGTTCTCTCTCACTCTTTCCCTTTTGCTTGCTCACTGGGCTTCAGTGCAATCAGTGATTTGTTGGATATCTGCTGTTCCAGTATTGTATGTGGGCGTATATACACACACAGTTAGAGGGAACCATTAGCACTTCCTGAGTTAAAACATTTGTGTTTAGCAACTATTCTGTGATCCAGGTTTTTTGTTGTTTTCTTTTACCCATGATTCCTTGCCCACCCGTCTCAAATCCTAGTATCTTGTGAGTCAAACAAATTACTATGTAATTTTAAGTTGTAAGTTGTAATGTTTTTTTTTGTATGCATTTATTACTCTTGTTTTTTTGATACATTTTCTACTTGATGTGTTGATATTGTGAATATGTATTATATGTGGAAACATTATATGCATAAATTTAAATATAGATGAGATTTCATGTAAAGCCTGTTTCACAGCTAGCCGTTTCAAATTAAGATAAATTTTTAATGATCTCTTAAAGGGGTCATATGATGCTTTTTTTAAAGATCATTATTTTGTGTATTTGGTGTAACAGAATATGTTGACATGCTTTAATGTTAAGAAAATACATTATTTTTCAAATACTGTACATTAATGTAGGTCATCTATGCCCAGCCTCTCTCAAAAGCATTGTTTTCTACAAAGTCCCTCCTTCTGACAAGTGCAGTCTTGCTCTGATTGGCCAACAGACCCAGTGCATTGTGATTGGTCGAACACCACAAGCACTCATCAGAAATGTAATGCCCCTTTCCATACTCGCGAGCTTCATCTTTCAAAATAAATGTAAAGACAGTTAATAATGTCCTTAGATTTACCATCAGTTCAAGTCTGAAAGGTGAACAGAGTGGTGTGACAGACACAGTGATGAAGTTCATATGTGTCTGCAATACACAAGCCACGGTTAAGACAGCTGACTCCACTGTGTGACCCTCTCTCTCGCACGCACGCACACACACACAACTCAGCATTGAAACATTCAATAGCAAATACTTAAACTAATAAGAAAACTATGAGCTGATTCAGAAGCACCAGATTACCTCCTCTCCTAAATTCACGAAACGGTCATCCATAAAATGCGTTGCTGTTCTGTTGTAAGTAATCCTAAAGATTCCTAAATGCATCTACTTTCAGAAGGCCAAATAAAGTGCTTTTGCTTTCACCTAGATAGACACAGCTTCTCCCTGACATGGCTGCTTCAACACTAACTGTGTTACTGAAACCACACCTGCTTTCTTTGCGTCAACATTTGGGTGGCATTACACAAATATTTCCACACAGACATTTGGGGGCGTGTTTGAATGAGACATTTTAGGGGGGCGTGGCAGAGTCTTAACTTTGATAAAGAATATCTCTTTGGATTTGAGACTTTAGGCTTTGCAACTTTATAGATCTTCTCCATGCACCGATGGTTTGTAACACTCCAAAAGAGAAAGGAAAAATTTAAATCGCATCATATGACCCCTTTAAACAAAGATCGAAATCAGATGTGCTCTGTATTTCTCTTGTTTCTAGAGTTCTGCTGCAGCATTATGTGGTCTAGCTGTGGTCCACAGGCTTTACATGCATGTTTTGGTAACACTGTAAAATAAGGTTTCATTAATGTTAGTTAATGTATTAACATGAACAAACAATGAACAATACATTTATTACTGTATTTATTAATCTTTGTTAATGTTAATGAAAATAGTTATTCATTGTTTGTTCATGCTAACTCACAGTGCATTAATGTTAACAAGCACAACTTTTAATTTGAATAATGCATTAGTAAATGTTAAAATTAACATTAAGATTAATAAATGCTGTAGAAGGCATTAGCTAATGGAACCTTATTGTAAAGTGTTACCCATGTTTTTCTACTGGGGTGAACCATGTCTAACCTTATGGACCTGTTGTAATCTAGGTGCAATGGCTACTAAAGTGCGGAGACATGATTCAAGGGTCCATCCTTACCAAAGGATAGTGACCACAGACAGAGGTTAGTTAGATAAGATATTTCTATCTTTTTTTTAAATCTTTGTGTTTCTTTATATCTGAAAGGAGACCATAAATGTGTTTATACACTGCATATCTTTACTGGGGAAATGTTTACATATGAAATGCCTCTGGAAACACTCAGGTTTGTGGAAATTTGAGACCTTAACCGAATTAAATTACATTTGTTTCATAGCTTTAAATAAATCAGTGCATTTCTTAACTACGTCTAGATCAAAAAAATAGATTGGAATTTATTTTTTTTGTGCGTTGCTTTTTTTTTTTTGTGTAAATCATTTTAAAATACAGAGGGACTGGAATAAGCTTCCATTGCCAGCAAAGCCATTGGCTTTTGTGTTTAAGCTATTACCTCAATATATATACTTTTTAAAATCTCAGGTTAAGCTCATTGGATTTTGTTTGTTCATCTGTTTAAATGTAAAAATGTATTTCTCACACAATTGTTTTATACTGAAGGTACTATTTTTATAGCAGATGTATTTTTGAATCTTGTGTATACAGTACATTCACTGAAAAATAAAGAAAAATAATCCAAAGCGATATTTCGCGACCATTATTTGTTTATTTGCGTAACATAGCACTAGCTCTCTGACTCCCCCTCACAACTAATTACACTGTTCGTAACACGCATTTCGCCTCAAGACACTAAAATGTTACTAGTTTTTGTTTGTATGTTTTTTTTTTTTAGTTGTTTTTTTTCTCATTTGTCTACGTGATACCTCTCTGCTTTTGTTTGTGGGATCATTGGGCATTTTAGTGCTTTAATTACATGTAATAACGTCCTGATTGAACTGATCATGATGTTATTGTCATGATCATAACCAGGTTTAGCCTGTGTTTGTCTCCTTGCCATGGAATTAGTGGGTTAAACAAAGATTGCATTCATTTTGCTGTAAAAATGTCATTCCAGTCTCTTCTTGCTAACTAATATCTTTTCTACTTTTTTTTTTTTTCTTTTTTTTTTTTCTTTTTTTGTTCCTAACCACCTAGCCGCCACCGGCAACTAACAAATGAACTCTGAACTCTTCACCCAATGATGAGCCGCCCGAGCCTGCCTGCTGATCAGATTAACTGGTAATTGCCTTTTGCTAGCCTGGTGGACGCAGAGAGAGAGAGGCACCTGTCCGAGCAGTGATCCTAACATAAACCAACATAAAACACAACAACCCTCCATACCAACACATTGTGTAGCGATAACAACGATGATACTCTTTATTATTTGATGTTGTTTTTTATTATTCTTTCTTTTTCTTTTTAAATCTGACTGGGTGAATGTTAACAGTGATGTTGCATTACCCGAAAATCTGCACTGAAGTTTAGAAGCAATAAAGAAGCGTCTTCTGCTAATTCAGCCCTTAAATGCATTTATACTCAAAATAAATGTAAAAAAAATGATAAACGGGACATTAGCATCCAGATTATGTCTATACGCTACCCTACCCATGTAATCTGTCACTATAAATCAGAAAAAGAAAAAGAAGGAAAGAAATCTGCACTCACACCAACTTGTGTATTTCCTGTCCTTCTCTGATGTAATCCTGTGATTTTCAGTTGATGAGTTTTACTGTGCTGACACATTCTGGGTGTGCCTGTCCAGCTGACTTAGAGCATGGCTACAATGACAGACTGCACAAAGCTTGTTTTGATTTCTTTCTGTTACTTCTCCCTGTTTCGTTTCCATGTATCTTATTAGCGTTTGGCAATACTTGCAGGTTTATATGTGCTGCTCATTGCAGAATCTGTGCCAGTTTAGTATGGGGCAGTAGGCAGAGTCAGGCAGGGCAAGAGATTGGGGTGAAGTGTTTTTGGAATCTTCAGGATATTCAGGGTTGGACAGCTGGGATATAAACCGGAATCAGTTTACTGAACTATGCCATCCTAAAAACTCTCAACCCCTCCCCACATATAGTGCCTAAACTTTCTAAAATGTTTTCTTTGAGCTCTGAGATTAAAGACAAAAAAAAGTATTATGTGTGCGCATTTAGCCAAAGGGTTTCCATTTAATGAATTCATATATATATATATATATATACACACGAGTATGTATCTAACCGCCAAGGGTTCTGTCATTTTAGTCTAGAGTTTGAAAAGGTTTGATGTCACGCCTGTATCTGTTTGTTATAATAGCAAATCAAAAGATGGATGAAATGGTGATTAATTGTCCCACAAGACGCTAATTTCCTTGGAGGAATAAAAACTATGAACACTAAGATGAATGAAGTAGACAGAACAGGGGAGGGTTTAACCTCACTGCTGTATGTACACGTTTACTTTTTGTTTGGTGATTTTTCTAAATTTCTTATTTTTTTCTTTTTTTCTTCCATATTTCTCTCCCCCGTCCCACCTTCCAAAAATTGATACAACTGAGCTGAAACTAAATGCAGGTGTTCTTGCCTTCATGAATTGAAATGTACGAGTGGGAAGCAACTGAGTTTAGATTTGTTTCAAAGACGCGTATCAAATAGCCCATCCACAATGTGTCCTGCACACCCCCAGCTACTGAGCCCACTCTCATTTCTGTACACCCTCTCAAAAAAACATAGGATGTGAAAGCCATGTCTGCCTGTTCAAATTGCTTTATACATACATGATATATATATAAAATGTATACAAATGTAGATATTTCATTGCATATTAAAATACAGAAAGATCAAAATTAGATACTTTTACAGGGTGCTGGAGAAGAAATATATATTTTTGGCAATTTTAGCTTTTTATACTTAACTTGCAGTTACAAAATATTAAACCTAATACAAAAAAAGTATATAATGTTTGTAGAATAGTACAGCGTAAGGTGGTAAAGAAATGTTGTGTGACTTTGGATACTATTGGCCAGGATGGGGAAAAAAACAGACCAGAATAGTCAAACCTTGGAATGTTCGAGGAATGACGTGAGAGGAGTATAGTTAGAGAGATAAGTGCCTTACTGATGGTCGTTTCTTTTTCCGAGTGTTACATTCTGTTCAATAATATCCAGCACCAACTAGGATAATGCAGATCGAGCGAGGGTTTGTGAGGAAGCACCCTAAGAGTTAAACCACGAGGCTGTTGCAGTTGCCACTGAATCTATTCTATGCAAAGGAATAGCAGTCATTTGACCAGCTAACTATGTGCCATGATTCGTCTTCCCAAGATTGAGTTGAAGTTTTGTTGTTTTCACTTTAATCTCCATTTGAACAAAGTGTGTATTTTCTCTTTATTTTACCTGCGTTATTCTTATATTATGAGGTCAAAATCAGCAATGCTGTCTATGTATTTGGTTACTGTGATTTTTGTCAAGAACAACTGCCAATCATGATGTGGAAGTCTGCCAGGTGTTTTACAAGGCAGATTTCAAAAAGAACTCAATGAATTGGACTTCACCTGAAACCTCCTCTTGTTTCAAGATTTGCGAACTAGAAGCTTTTGATCATATTTGCCAAAACATACTCTATTTTATGCCAAGGAAGTGTTTTTGCTTTTGATTTTAAAAGACAGGAAGAAGGGAAGAGGGAAAATGTATTCCACTTACTTTGGAAAAGTCTTTTTGGTGTTTCACAAAGGATAGATGTAGCATTACAGTGCACTGATCTAAAAGGAGCAAGTAATGTGTGGAGAGGGAAAATATAGCATTTACTCAAAAGTATTACCGAGAGGAAGGTCACTGGGATATTAATCTGTGCCAAAGCTGAACAGTCAAAGAAGAGCCACAGTATCAAATCACACGCTAAAGATCAGATCCACCCGAGCAGCTTTCAGTCGTTGAAACAACCGGAGGTGTTCATCACATTGAATAAGATTACATTCAGCTTTGTGTCCTGTAACCCTGGCAGTCTTTAATGTAGTCTTGTTCTTCACTTCTGTTACAAAAAAAGGTCAATGTCTTCTCAGTGTTAAATACATGTTTTTTAACATTGAAATAATGAAATGCAATATTAGAGAGGAGCAAAGATGACTACAGAGCAAATGGACAGTATTAAACAAATCCCATGTTACTACAGTTACTACATGCTGTTAATGTTTTGGAGTTGGGTTTAGTCTTTCAGGTGTATGGAGAAAACTCTTGTTCTCTTCTGCCTGCCTACTACATGTGTAAATGTAAATTACAGCCATTGTTACAGGTTTCTAATGTATTTTTCTAACTTCATTTTCTATGTACAATAATTTCTTTTTATTGAAAACCCACTACACCTGTTTTTTTTTGTTTTGTTTTTTTTCTCCATGTCCTCTCTCCTCCTCCGCCCTCCCTCTCAGCCCACTCTTCACTCAGATCTGTCTCTCATTGGGAGCGTTGCCTTTTCCTACAGTTTTTTTCTTGCTGATTCTTTAGCTTGTTTAACTCATTAGCAACTTATTAGTTCTTCTTGTCATAGGTATTTTTACATGCTTGCATTTCGTTTTTATGGTGTATGCTGTTATTTTTTTCTTATTAACCTCCTTGGCATTTATTTTAATAAACATTCTTAGTAAGAATTTACTAACTTTGCTGATATTATTTTGTTGTGATTTCTTTTTTTAACCAGTTTAAAGAATTACTACCTTGTTCTGGTTCACGGACTAACACGATTAAATCTGGTGTGTGAACACTCACAGTTTCTCACAGATAGACACACACACGCACTCTGTCAAACAGATGCATTTTTCAGAGGTCCATACACATTAACAGTTCTCACAAACACACTTCCACAGTCTAACAGGTAAATGTGCACGAGGCAGTCCGTCCTTTACTCCGCTCCTGCACTTTCATCTTTGTTGCTGTAGAAATCTACCCATGCCTTGTCTGCCTCACTGTTCACGCAGTTTAATGGTGCTACTGGTCTTTCCTTTTTGTTTTGTTTGGAAAAATCGCTGCTTTCACTAGAACTGGATGCAATTGGGAGTTAGATCTCTGTAGAGTTAAAGCACAACTTTTTGTTACACAACCCAATGATAACTGGAAATGTTTAGTCCAATTCGTTATATATACTTTTTTTCCTTGAATAGGCTCTAAACATTGCTTTTTCTTTTTAAAATCCAGTAATAACCTCTTGAGCCTCAGGAATATATGCATTTACTGCCATAATTGAAAGTATTTTGTTTTAGTATATCAAATGAATGTCCATCCCACCCAAAATTCACTAGTGTATCTGATCTCTGCTCTGCTTCATCGTTCAGACTTCATTTGTAGTGGTTTATGTGGAGTTTTTGAAGGTCGATTGACCTGCAGAGGCAGCGGAGAGATGAGACGTCTGCAAGGGCTGCACTGTTTGCTTTCAGAGCATTTTAGTGGACGAAATTACTAACAAACTAGTCTGCCCTTGTAGGAACTGCTTGAGGTTTGTGGCTGTGGAGATGAAAGGCAGTGTCCTCACTGTTATTTGGGATAAGTGAAATTTGTTTTTCTTTTTATTTATGCAATATTTTCTGTGGGGAAATGTTTTGTAAACAACCCAGGCATATGTATTAATGTGATTTCTTTTTTTATATATATATATATATATATAATAAATGTCCTAATCCTAAATTTTTCACTAGTTTGAAATGCATTGCAACTGCACATTTTTTTTTAAAGACCATCTTTATCCCACTGAGTGAAGCTTCAGAATGGAAAACATCCATTATATGTTGACTGACTGAAGTTGTATTCATCTTCATTTTGAAGAGCATTGAACAAAGCCTCAATATTATATTAATAAAGGGAAGGTTTCTCAAGCAAAATATGTCCTCAGGCAATGTTTCCTAACAGGTCACAATCACCAGCATCCAAGTCATTAAGTAACTATTTTAATTCATCACTTGTTTGTGGTTTAGAAAATTGGAATTGGAATTTGGTCCAATAGCTTATGTGTGGAGACCTTTAGCCCTTTTTTTCCAATCAACTGTTAACAGTAAAACCTAATGAATAAAATGCTTAACAGCAAGAGTGTTTTCTTTGGATTTCTTTTAGAGACCTTGTTGTTGAAATGTCCCACAAAACTCTGAGCTTTGTCCAAAGATCAAGCTTTCCTGGTTTCCCGAAGCAGTCAGTGCCACCTTAACCAAAACCTCCAAAGGGGGGTTTATTAATGTGTATAATTGTTAAATATTATTTATAACTCAAAATATAGTTATAAATATGCATATAACATTATAAATGTTCATATATATGTTTATGTGTGTGTATGTGTATTAGATAGAGGACCTGTTATTCATGGCAAAAATAAATGATTTGGAAGGAGCTTTGTAATATGTTCAATAAAGGGCAGTGTTTTCAATGTGCTGCTGTTTGATCGCCGCAAGCTGAGATCGTTTCAGACCATTTTTCACTGAGGACATCAGATCAACGTTTGAATTTGTGGCCTTGTGCTTAGGTAAGTTGCATTCCATTAAAGAAATGGCAGTAAGTCTAAATGTCACAGCTTTGACTTAAATGGAGGATCTAGTCTTTATTTACTGGAATAAAATAAAGCCAATTCTGTGAAGTCTGACCTGTAGGCCAAAAGCTGATGAATGATGTTAAACTCGATGTGTCCACTGAAACCAATGAGACTCTGAAATTAAATCTTAAGATTCTCTTAAGATTATATATATATATTATATTATATATGGATGTACTAAATATCAAGACATTTTTGTCACATAACACTGTTGCACCTTTTGGGCTTATCTACCTGTCATGGAGATGTGCCATTGAAAATATATAGATCAATTAGTTTAGTTCTTTCTTCCTCATAGTATGGCTATGTCTCTCAATCCATTGCCTCATGGCTAGTCTTGGCTCTGGCACCCCGTGTCTCTGTTGCTCTCACCGAGAAGTTTTTGAGTTTTGCATGAAGGCGGAAGTCAGTTTTGGCCAGCAGAAGTCGAGAAATCAAAAGAGTGTTTATAACTGGAGCAGCTGGCAGCTTTATCAAAGCAAGGAAAAGAGGAGGGGTGTCGCAAGTAACAAATGATCCCAGTTCCTGCAGAATAAATCAGCAACATTCATCAGGACACAGCTGTGTGGGGTTTGTGTGTGTGAAGGAGAGAGAGATGCTCAGTTCTATGTGTTTTGGGCATCTTGTGGAGGTTGGTGAATAGTGCCTTGTGCTTCAGGTCTCAATGGCCAGCTGGTGTGTAAGAACTTTCCACCGTTCCAAATCCTGTCTATTGAGAGAAAGAACATACTATTGCTTTTGCTGTCATTTGCATTTTTCTTTAATGCATTGATCACCTCATAATAGTCTGTCAGAATCAGTCATTATCAAAATATAAAAAATAATTACACATACCATTTAACCTTGTTTATTCCAAACTGGGGTCGGTCTGTGAGAAGGCTGCATCAGTCTTTTGAGAGTGTTGTTATTGTTAATTAAACCTAAAACTAATTATAAATTGATTAAAGCTAAAATAATATATAAATACTGAATGACAATTTTAAAAGGGGAAAAAAGATAGAAATATTGCATTTGCAAACAACTGAAAATTAATTACTGAAACTGAAATTAATATATAAAAGCTAAATAGAAATAATAAAAAACAATGACAAAAGCACATTAAAATAACTGTAAAAGCTCATTCAAAATATTAATACTATAATAGTCTGTTATTATGGCTAAAATAACACTGATCTGATATTTCTGATTTCTCATTGTATGGACAAAAAACAAAGTGTCAAAACCTACAGGTGAGTAAGTTCTCATTGTTCTTATTTTCTTTCTATTTATTTATTTATTTTGTTTAATAAATTTGCTCCATGTCCTGATTCTACTTCATGCTGCTTTAATAACCAATACCAGGGTAAAAAAAAAAAAAGAGAAAAGGAATTTATACATGGGATGTATTAATTTGATTAATCAGAGGCCTTTATCTACAAGCCTATATGTACACACAAAACTGGTAATATTAATCAAACATCAAACAATATATTGAAATATTCTGGGATTTTTTCATATTGCTGTTCATGTAGCATTTAGAGTCAGTAGATTTGGAGTGTGATCACTGACGTGCAGCCATTTCGTTTTTGAAGGAGTGAAGAGTACAGCTGAATGATTGCCACAAGAACGTGCTGCTGTGGGATGTTTCAAAGTACTAAAAACCACATTATCTCACATAGGAAGAAGTGAATTACAAACTGTGTCTTTTTCTGTGTCCGAGTGGTGTTCATTTTCAGAGGGTGAGAAGCCTGTGATGATTCGCTACAGTTACCACCACGTCGGCTTCCTCTCTGTGGGACCATTAACATCTGTGCCTCTCTCTTTCTCCATCTCATCTGCTCTCCATCATTCGCTTCATGATAAATGAGCATTTTGTCCCTGGCTGTGTGCTTCCTCAATTCCTCTAATTAATCTGCTTGGTGGGTGTAAACATTCAACTCTATGCTCCTTTATCTTAGATTAATCTCTCTAGTCAAAGATTCTTCTGCACAGAGAGCGCGGGAGAGAGAAAAGTGTTCCCAGAGGGCAGACAAGGTCTTATGGATGTTCAAAGGGACCATTCATACAGTACATGCTCTGCTGTTTGAAAATAAATAAAGGTTTAAAAATGAATGGAGTAAAATGGCATCTTAAAAATGTGTCACTCTTGACACTTGAATGAAGGATGAAGGAATGCAGCGTTAAAGTGGACTATATCCTTTTGTTGTTTTTTGTTGTTTTTAGACCCCACAGAATATGAAAATGGTTTATATTGTAACCCTATAATCCCCCTTTTGGAACTTTATTTTTGAGAATGTGTGATGGTTTTAAAAAAGCCTTGACACCCACAAGCTCATGGTTTAAAACCAAAATGACACTGACCTATGAACTGGAGAGATACACAGATCCACTATCACCACTGTGCCCTTGAGCGAAGACATTCATCCGCCCAATTACTCCAGAGGGAGCGTCCCTGCATTTAGAGTTCTGTCAAGTCAGATAAAAGACTACTAATAGCATTTATAAGGCAGAGTGGTTCACACCTGTGAGGCTGTTGTTTAGCCTGTTGACATCGCTTTGTGTTTGTCCTTCAAACCTTGTCTCTTTCCCTCGTTCTTTTTCAATACTCCACCTCCCTTGCTCTCTTTCTGGTGTAGAAAAGCATCTCTTTTCATCAAGGTCCAGACCAGCTCTCTGAAAATTTAATTCGATGTGACAGGCACATCTATTTCTCAGCCAGAATCACTGTAGCGCTTCGCTCCAGATTACATGCTACTCTCCACAGGTGAGCCACCCGTGACCTGCACAAAGCAAACAGCATGAAAGCCATCCAGTTAATCATCAAATTTATGCCTCACATCCTCCACATGATAGAAAACACTGAGATAGGGAGGAAGGATGATTGGGAAATAATTGCACAGATAAAGGATTTTCCCCCACTTGATTTGATTTCAGGAGGACTTTGTGACATCACAATTTAATTTGATTGTAAAAGACATTGTGAAATCCCAATGAGAGTCTACTCCAGAAGGAATTGGAGCATTACTTTTAAGAGAATTTGTGATAACTAAATTTAGTTTTTGTTTTTGCACTATAGACCTTAGTCAGGTTAGATGCCTGAATTTAACATGGGTGAAAAAAGGTTGTGAGATTATAGTCTATAGTCTTTACGATGGCACATGCCATATAAAGGTTGCAGATCATGTCATTTTCACAACTAACAAACTTTCTTATATGCTAGATTCATTGATCACAAACTGAAATATTTCAAGAGTTTCTTGTTTTAATTCTGATGGTGACTTACAGCTTAGAAAAATTACAAGTAGGATTTTTTTTTAAGAAAAATAAAAATCCAAAGTAGGTTTAATTATGCACTCAATACTTGTTTGGGGCTTCAGTGTGGCGAGGCATGAAGGCGATCAGTCTGTGGCACTGCTGAGGTGTTACTGAAGCCCAGGTTTCTTTGATAGCGCCCTTCAGCTCCTCTGTATTGTTTGTCAGATGTTACTTCTCTTCCTCTTCACAATACCCCATAGGTTCTCTGTGAGGTTCAGGTCAGGTGAGTTGGCTGGCCAATCAAGGACAGTAGTATCATGGTCATCAAACCACTTGGAAGTGTTTTTTTTCACTGTGGGCAGGTGCTAACATCCTGCTGGAAGAGGAAATCAGCATCTCCATAAAGCTTGTCAGCAGATGGAAGTGCTTCCAAAATCTCCTGGTAGATGGCTGCATTGACTTTGGACTTGATAAAACACAATGGAGCAACACCAGCAGACATCACAGCACCAAAATCATCTCTGACTTCAGAAACCTCACACTGGACTTTGAATTCTGTGCCTCTCCAGTCTTCCTCCAGACTCCAGACCTTGATTTCCAAATGAAATGCTAAATTTACTTTCATCTGAAAAGAGGACTGTGGACCACTGAGCAACAGTCCAGTTCTTTTTCTCCCCCCAGGTGAAATGCTTCTGACATTATTCTCTGGTTCAGGAGTGGCTTGGTTCTAGGAATGTGACAGCTGTAGCCCTTTACCTGAAGACGTCTGAGTGTGGTGACTCTTGATGCTTTGACTCCAGCTTCAGTCCACTTCTTGTGACACTCTCCCAAGTTCTTGAATCGGCTTTTTCTGATAATTTTCCCAAGGCTGTGGTCATCCCTGTTGCTTGTGCGCCGTTTCTTACCACACTTTTTCCTTTCAGTCAACTTTCTATGAATATATTTTGATACAGCACTCTGTGAACAGCCAGCCCTTTCAGCAATGACCTTTTGTGGCTTACCCTCCTTGTGGAGGTTGTAGATGATTGTCTTCTGGACAACTGTCAAGTCAGTTGTCTTTCCCATAATTGTGGTTGCATGTTCTAAACTAGCCCAGGAGGTACCCTGTATTTAAACTCAAAAATTAATCAAGTGAATCAAGCTCAAAATAGAATATTAAAATTTTTTGAGATACTGATTTTTTTATTTTCTTAAGCTGTAAGTCGTAACCATCAGAATTAAAACAAAAAAATACTAAAATATTTAAGTTTGTGTGCAATGAATCTAGAATATAAGAAAGTTTGCTTTTTTTAATTAAGTTACAAAAAATAAAGACCTTTTCTATGATATTCAATTTTTTTTTGATGCAATTGTACTGTCGTCTATGACTGTGCTGGTGATTTTTCTGGACTGAAAAAATTTGACTGCTGGACAGCTTGGTCCCCTCCTGTTAAAAAATCCTATCTGCGCCCCTGTTTATAATAGGTTTTATTGTTTTTGTATCAACGCACCAGGTCACAGCATCACAGTATGGTAAAGGGCATATAATTTCCATCACATGCTTATGGTTGTCGGCCAATCACAATGCACTGGATATATGGCCAATCAGAGCACACCTTGCTTTTCAGAACGATGAGCTTGTGTAAAAATCAACGTGTTTCAGAAAGATGAGAAACAAGATCAGAAACATTATCATCCGTTGGTTTGGACACCAATATAATTATTGTTATATATGTTATCCTTGTGAACAAGTCTTAATAATGGGGAGCTGACATCAGGTCAGAATTACTGTAAAATTGTGTTCATAACACTGTTCTGATGTCATCAGTTAGTTTTAGTTCAAGAATTGTTGCTATGTGACATCATTTGACTGCATTATTACATAACTACAGTGCAGTATACATGAATACTACTTGCTTTTTGTTTTCCACTTGACCTTTTAAAACAGAGAAATCCCCATCTACCTCCAACAAACTGAGTCAGAATTTACATAAGAGAGAGATGATCTATCCGAGAATCTGACCCAGTCCGGCATAAGGCAGTGTGTGTGTGTGTGTGTGTGTGTGCATGTATATGTGTGTGTGTAGAGAGAGAGAGAGAGAGAGAGAGAGAGAGAGAGAGAGTGCCTGTGTGCTAAGGTAAGGGTTATTTCAGTCAAGCACTGAAGTCACTGAGGGGCTTGTACTGTATATGTCAGTTCTTGTCAGACACGGCAGCCTTTTCTCTCTCTCTCTCTCTCTCTCTCTCTCTCTCTCTCTCTCTCTCTCTCTCTCCCTTTCTTCCCCTATTCTTCCCACCGGCCTGCTTTTCTTTTCTTTCTTCTTTGTCTCTTTCCATCGTTCCTTTCCCTTTGAGTCCTACTCCAGTAGAACTGCAGGTTTTAATGGCTCTGTGAAACAGTATAAAAGCAGCGGGTGCACTGAGTCATTTTAGCCTGAGGACTCAGACTGACTCTGTTTGTCTTTCTGTTGCAGTTGTCACTCTGCAGCCCTCCACATTCACAGATTCACTTAAACGCCAAAATACAGAGATAAAATGGTCATGGTCATTTTTTGTGCACAAAATAGCCCTCGCCTGCATCCTCGTATCAATCATCTAAATAAGGCACTGAGACAGGATCACAGCACGCACTAGCGATAGAGTAGATTCTAGATTTGATGGTCAGAGAACAAGCTGAGAAGGCTCACTATGCTATGGTCAGCAGAATCATTAAACATGCATGCATTCAGCTTCTAATGCATCTAATTTGACAAAATTGCAAGAATGATTATGATGTTTAATGTTTGCTAGACACACCTCATCATATCCTTCCTGGTACATAATTTGGCATGGTCAGTGTAGTCAGTACTGGAGAGGTGAACTTTTCCCCTCATGAGAATACACTCAGTAATTATTTTGTACTAAACTTTGTGTATTATAGTGCATATGTGAGGCTTGTGATTCATTAGTCACTATAGACCATAGTCAGGGAAGTGCCATGTTTAATTTTTGACAACAATGAACATGAGGCTGGGAGGGTTAGAATAACAGTGTGTACTGTTGTTTAACAAATTACCAACTGTTCAGCTGATGAAACAACTTTCCAAAAGACATTTTTTTTTTTTTTTAGTTGACAAATACTTCACTTCTGAATGTTGTGAGTTGTGAACACTGTATGTAATCTAGGACCTTTATGCAGCGCATGCCATTGTAAACTGTAAATCTATCCCTTATATAATCCGGGTAAAATTCAATATGGGGTCTGCCCTGATTACAGTCTACATGTAAATAACTAAAAATGTAGTAAATTTAGTAAAACTAGGCTATTTGAGGTACAGTATATTTGTGATGAAGATAATTTAAAATAACAAGTACAAAGTAATAACAAATGCTACTTTGCAATAACAAGCAGCATAACTTAATGTTAACTGGAATAAGTGGAAAATAAAATAACTGAAAGTGGATAACTCGGGATGCGTTGCACATTCAAGCTAAAAATGGAAGCCCCATTCTTATGTTAAAAATAAGGTAGATACTAGAGACATGGGTGAATGCCCAAATGGTAGTGTTGTCTTAAAAGGAAAACCTTAAAGGGGACATATGATGTTGCTAATAAGAACATTATTTTGTGTATTTGGTGTAATGCATTGTGTTTATGCCATTTAAGGTTTAAAAAACACATTATTTTCCACATAATGTACATTATTGTTTCTCCTCTATGGCCAGCCTTTCTGAAATGCATTGATTTTCACAAAGCTCATCATTCTGAAAAACGAGGTGTGCTCTGATTGGCCAGCTATCCAGTACATTGTGATTGGCCGAATTCCTCAAGTGTGTGATGGAAATGTTACACCCCTTACCATACTGGGATGCCATGTGTCCCTGCGCGTCAAGACAAAAAGAATAAAACTCATTATAAACGAGGCATTTGTTGCATCCAGTGGGGACATACTGTAATTACTGATTATTATTACTTATACTCTCTTTTTATGTGTTGCGTTGCATATTGCCCTGTGTAAACATAAAAACATGTCTGCACTTGTGATCAGATAAATGACAAAAAAGCGCTACTCTGCACTGCTCAAAACTCACTTTGAATCATCAGTGGCAAATTCTAAGTATATATACTTACAGACTGTGAGTCAGAAGTGCCAGACTATCCTTGCAAAGTTGGAACTGCCCCACTTTATAGAAACAGACACCGGCATTGTAGGCTACTCTCACAGTAAACAGTCCTCATCCTCCTCAAAATGTGCTGCACACATCTGAATGTTTGGCTTGAAGTGTTCTGGAACAGCGTTGTAAATACAACTTAACCACTGATTTCTAGTTGTGTCCTCTTTTGGAAGGTCAAACAAAGTAGCTTCGCTTTGACAACGAAACACACTGGCTGTGGAGAGGATATAAGTTACACCTTCTTTCTATGCATGAACATCTGGGCGGAGTTATGCAAATCTTCCCACATCGTGAAGTAGAGATGTGGGGCGTGTTAGAACGAGCCATTTTAGGGGGGGTGTGCTTGACTCTTAACTTTTATAAAGAATATCTCTTTGGATTTGAGACTTTGGTCTTTGCAACTTTACAGATCTTCTTTATCCACCAAGAGCTTGTAACACTCCAAAGAGAAAGGAAAAATTTATATTGCATCATAGACCCCTTTAAAGTGTTTTTACTGCACTGTAGGATTTGACATTTTCCATTTGAAGGGAATGACATTTAAAATGCACTGAAAGTGTTGCCACTGGCTTTAGCATGCCCAGCGTTTCAAGAAGAAAAAAAAACAAAGAAGAAAAACAAAATAACGTTTTTACCATTTCTAAGCATTTAAAAATAAAGTTTTTACTGTGGAACAACTAAAAACTATTTTATTATTGTTTTCTATAAAAATCTTCAAGCCCTTTTTATTCTTGCGATATCTGTGAAAATTGCCCATGACCATAGCAACAGCTATTAAAGTAATTAAAATTCACAGATGGCAATGTCCATAAAGCTAGAAAATCTTTTCATACAAGTGAGTTCAGTTCAGCCCAATCCAGGGGCAAATGCAGGAACGCAGAACTTCGGTTCTGTACACAGGCCACAAAACACATAGCTCACACCTGCGTCTCTGAGTTACTGAGTTACACACAGACAACAAGTTATCTAGAATGGCTCTTTTCACATAGCGTAGATACAGACAATGTGTTTGTACATTTACAAAATTGAAGGGAGTAAATTAGTTTACAAAATTCAGTTATTAATAAACGCAGAGGTGGGTAGTAACGAGTTACATTTACTTCGTTACATTTACTTGAGTAATTTTTTGGGGTAACGAATACTTTTCGGAGTATATTTAAAGATGGGTACTTTATACTCTTACTTGAGTAAATTTTTGGGGGAAAATCTGTACTTTTACTTCGTTACTGTGGGCGACGCTCCTCTCGTTACTTTATCTTAATGCAATAAATGTTATAAATGCTTCAGTTTATTCCAAACGCGCCGTCTACTTTTCTCTGGGCAATGAGCGATGCCCATTCGCGAATGATTCATTCTTTTGAGTCAATTCTGTTCAAAGGCTTGATCAAACCAATTGGCAAACGAGTGAATAGGTTCATGAATCAGTTTGAATGAGTCGTTCCGCACGCGCCGAGCATCTGAAGTGGTTCACTCGGAGTTGTAACGTTTAAGAACAGAAAGAGCGTTGAAAACGTGGCTGGAACTGCACTGAATTGAAATCTGCAAAGGCTATTATTTGCTAGCGATGGAGATCCTTATTAGATGAACACCGCGTGTGCTGTATACTGTTTAACAGGTAATAACTTGGGCTACATTCGATTACAGTACACGATACCACTGTGACATTAGTTTGTTGTACGTGTGTGGCTTATAACAGAGGGGAGTCAAGTTGAATGCAGCTTCCAAAAGACAAAAAATAGCCGATTAAGATTTTATTAATTTTAATACAATCACACTGGTGCAAGTACGTTCAGCGAGTCATATTATCAGCTGTTAAATTCAGATCTGTGATTGCTTGCTGGCGCTGATCCAGAGATAGATGCGTTTTTACAGCAATGCGCATTATAACCAATCACACATGATTCTTTTGGGCTTATTAAAGCATTGGCCAATCAGAGGCGTTCAGATGAGTCATCGCAAAAATGCCGGTGCTTCCTTCACTCGCTCACTGACTGAATACCTCTTTCTGGCGAATTCTCTCGTCAGAAACAACAAAGTGCAGATGTGTGTACGAATCTATAATTAAGATATTGATTTCACAGTGTTAACAGTTTCAGTGATTTTAATGGGAGTTTCTGAGAGTGATTGAAATCTAGACTGTCAGTGAAAATTATCTTTAATAATGTAAATGTTATTTGCTTTCTTTCTGAACAATGAAAGATTAGTAGCAATATTTATATCACATTAACTTTCAATGTTAAATTCACATTTAATATAAAGTCAGTCGTATTAAAAATATGTTATGGCATGACACCTATATCTGTTACTTAAGTAAACAGACAGGGTTTTATAATAAATTACATAAATTGGAGTAAAGGCTGATGAAATATATACATTTATACACGCACACATACATTACCTACATTTTATCTATATATCTAAATAAAAATAGGCTCAGTATATACAGAGGTGTCAAGTAACGAAGTACAAATACTTCGTTACCTTACTTAAGTAGAAATTTGGGGTATCTATACTTTACTTGAGTAATTATTTTTCAGCCGACTTTTTACTTCTACTCCTTACATTTTCACGCAAGTATCTGTACTTTCTACTCCTTACATTTTAAAAATAGCTTCGTTACTGCCATTTTATTTTCGGCTTGTTTTCATTCCGGCTTGTCATCATTCAAAAAAAAACCTATCCAGATAATTCGCACCATCCGGATTGATTGTGGTTGGATGAGAAGTATAAACATATACCATTCCGACATCCTATTTGGTTTGTACGCGATCCATCGCACCTGCACATGACACAAATCACATCACACTCCAGCAAGGACATAGACAGTTTTGGGTTCTTTTATGAAAAAATATATTTCTTAAAAGTAGGGTTGGGTATGGAACCGGTATCCGAACGCCTCAGAGTCAGTCCCCTTAAGTTTCATATGAAACTGGCGTCATACCGGTCTCCTCTCAGTCTTTCAGCGCGCTCTTCAACCCGCAGACCGCGAGCGGAGCAGCGCATGCGCACTTAACCACAGAGGACACAAGGTATGTGTTTATCGATAGATTGTTAGAATATCGTATCTGTGCAGTTCTTTGTCATAAATACAGTTTACAAAAGGTCACGAGGGAGCAGTTGGTTTCTCATCTTGGTTGGTTTCTCAGCGTAAATCGAGCCCTTAACACATATGAACGAACACATACTTTAATTACACTTATTTAAATAGGCTTAATTTAACCATAAGTACTTTATACATACACTACTGTGCAAAAGTCTTAGTCACGTTAGTATTTTCACTTAAAAGAATGGTGTTCGGCCAGTTATTTATATATTTTGCTGTAGTGTGTCAGTATAAAATATCAGTTTACATTTCCAAACATTCATTTTGCCGTTGTAAGACTGCTTGTGCATTCAAAATCGCACTAGATTATTATTAAAATTAATGGCAAACTGATATTTCCTTCTGACACACTACAGCAAAAGATATAAATAACTGGATTAAAAACCTTTTTTGGGGTGAAAATACTAATGTGCCTAAGACTTTTGCACAGTACTGTATTTTAAAAACGACATTGTTGCTACTTTATAAAGAATGAGCATACAGTAATTCACAGAACTGATTAAAGGAAGTGACAGACAGCTCTCATTTTAACTAAATATCAGAGAGATTGACAGAGATATAGTAGAAACATTATGTGTGGTTTTGTATTAAATAATGACCCAGATTGTGAAATACATTTATTAGCCTTAGATTAAGGGAAGCACAACTTGGGAAATGAAAGCATCAAGGTGAAAGCTATGGATTTATTTTAAATATTTGTAATGTTCTTTAATGTTATCCATAGGTTTTTTTGTGGTTCTTTTTGTTTTAAGTATCAGTTCAGGCACTGTTTAGGTGCCGGTACCATTTTAAAAGTATCGAAAAGGCACTGGACCCTACTTAAAAGTTATTATTTCTCACTGGCTCATTTACCAAATGGATGCTTTCTCTTCGTCTTCCACAAATTAAGCTACTGTAGGTAGTTCAGTAGCGAGATGTTTTAATAAATGATCATTTGTGATTGATGACACGATTGACAATGTTGTGATAAGTAGGCTATAGCAACTTTGTAACTCCTTACCCCCCCGAACACAGAACATAGCAGACGTATGTACCGAATACAGGAAGCTATCAATCGAGAAGGTATCAGGATTATGAGTTATTATTAATTTAATTTTTTTTGATTAATCACTTGGATTAATCATTCATTTTTACAGCACTAATGTTTATTGTAAATAGACAACGATACAAGGCTTATTGTTACTAAGCCTGCCCTGGGTACACCAATCTTCTTGACTATTGCATTGCAGATTCCTGCAGCTAAGCTTGGATGTACATTTACATTCCATTAAAGGTTATTGATGACATGCCTCTAAAGTTTGACTTTTTGCACCATAACAATACTCATAGGCAACTAGTCATCATATCTCTAGTCTATTTGCATTGTACTAAAGTGCGTTCATTTTCAATGGGCATATATGCGGCTGAAACAGGTAGCCTAGTGCATCCCAAATTTTTCAACATGAACATTTTAATATAACATTATAGTCATTATGGCCTTTAGAAAAATGTTTTTTTGAGGAGGTGGGGTAGTGCACAATAGGCCCCTGTGGTGCGGCCTAAGCTTTTGTTCTTAATGGCATTTTTTTTCCTTACATTACTTTTACTTTTAAACTTTAAGTAGTTTTTTAAACCAGTACTTTTACACTTTTACTTGAGTAAAAAGCTTGAGTTGATACTTCAACTTTTACAAAAGTCTTTTTAAACCCTAGTATCTATACTACTACTTGAGTAATGAATGCCAATACTTTTGACACCACTGAGTATATATGACCCAAAGTAACTAGTAACTAACTACTTGAGTAGATTTTTTATCCGATACTCTTTTACTCTTACTCAAGTAACTATTCAAGACTAGTACTTTTACTTTTACTTGAGTAAATATTTCTAGAAGTACTTTTACTTTTACTTGAGTACAGTTTTTGGGTACTCTACCCACCTCTGAATAAACGTCCAGTCAGAAATTAACTTTAACTGATCTCACACGGATGCTTTAGGGATTTAGGAATACAGAAAGATAGTCTCTCTCACTCTCTCTCTCTCTTTACATCAACAAAGCATTCATTTCCCAAGTCAGAAGCGATCCACCAGAGCATGGCAGCAGAGAGAGATGAACTGCTGTCCTCATTCATTCTACTCTTTTGCTGCAGTGGCCCGTGTCATGTTTGACTGGATCAGTTTGGGCCAAAGCAGACTGCAGTGATTTGAATTGAGCTGTGTGTGTCAGCCAGAAAGACCAAGGAACACTTCCCTGCATAATCGAGGACAGATTGTGCATTTGAGGAGAGAAAATAACCATATTTCATGTAGGGGGATCATAAGAGACAATCCATCAAATGTGTCCTTGGACAATTAGTGTTTATCACCCTATTGTTTTCTAATCCTAGAGAGACAGTGTACAGTAATATAGAAGAGTGTTTTCTCTGCCACTCTTAAACCACAATGCTATTTCAAGTCAGTTTTTGGTTGTGTTTGTCCTATTCATGCAAATGACTTGCATTAGTGCATCTAATCTTTGTGTGTCAGTGAAATGAAAAGCTTCTCTTTCTCTGTCCAGAACTAGAGGACACTTTTGATGAACATTGGGAGTCTTACTACAAACACATTAGAAATTCTCCTGCTGGTATAAATCTAATAATTTGTGCTCATCTTCTCCAGATCAGCAGTGGGTTTTCCTGCAGCCGCCTGCTGTTTCAAAAGCAGATTCATTATCTGTTGTTTGGACAGGGATTATGCTGATCAGGGCAGCTTAAGGCCCCAGATATAAAGACTCCCCAGAAGATAAAATTTGTCAGTCGAGCTGAAATGCCATGTTATTTCATAACATGGCAGCAGACGCTTCCATAAAAACTCATTGCACACCATTGAAATGCAACTCAAAAACACTAACTGCTAGAAAATTAGATTCCTCTCTTATTTTTATTTTATTTTTTTTATTTGCTTCAGTCCTCCATCTTCACACATACAGTAGCTTGACTGCTTTAAGCTGCATCATACACTATGTGCGTTACTGAAACACTGCATTCTGTAATGCTGGGTCCTCTATGTCAAAGCAGCTGACAAGAGTGATAAAAAGTGAAAGACATAATTGTGTTATGTGTGAAGAAGTGAGAAGAATTTGTCATTATGGAAACAAAAATGCTGTTAATGTTCCCTAGAGGGGTTGTTGTGTTGTAGTCACTCGGATAATGAACTGCTCAAACCTTTGCTGTTTCTAATGTCTTTAAATGCAAATGTGCTGATGACTCATATCGTTTTGTGGAATGATTGCTGGACTAAACATTTCACTCCAACCAAATGTGTTTGCCACATCTCTAAGGAGGCGTTTACAAAACACTAAAAACTATTTTAATTTTGGACGTTCATTTAAACAACAACGCAAGCTTTTGAAAAAGATCCACCTCCAAGTAAACAAAACAAAAAATTGCTAATTTATGAAACGGTGTCATGCTCATGTGATCAGTCTATAGGAATACATATGTGCACACTGTCACACCCCTGTGGACCGTTGATTGTGGTTTCTCCCTCTGTGTCCATATTTGGTTGTTCCTGTTCACGTTATTAGTTAATCACTTCATTGTGCTCACCTGTCTGCCCCTCATTATCTGCCCTATATTAGTTCCGGTCTCTTGTCTTCTAGTTTTTCGGTTATTGTGTATGTTACCCTGTGCTTACCCACCCAGCCACCCAGTGACTACACACCTTACAGCATGCCACTCCAGATCATATCCTATTCTACTGTTGATGTTTTTAAATTCCATCTCAAGACATGCCGTTTCTTTTTTTTTCTGGCCTGAGACTGTGCAAGTACAGTAGTGTTTTTATAGTTCACATTTTGTGACTTATTCATAATATTCACATATGTTGTTCTCTGCATGCCTTGCCAGCTCTTCTGCTTTGATTTGTCTATTTGATTTTAAAATACAGCACTTTGATCAGCAATTTTTGCTTTTAATTGTGCTTTAGAAGTGACCGGAAATGTCCTGTATGTGAACTCATGAAGGCGAGGTTTCTGTAAAATTAGCTAACTATGTCATGGCAGTAAAACAATCACAGTATGGTTAGAAACAACATTGACAACTACTAAAACACCCTCATGCACTTGAAATTAATTACTGCATGAGCTTTTTGGCAGTAATAATCTACATTATTTCTGTAACTTTGGATCAGACCTGGACAATGATGCATTATGCATCATTCCTTTGGCATTGCTGTCAGTATTCTGGGGAGGTCTGGCATGAATTGCTGTCACAAAGTCATGCCGAAACATCTGAATCGGTTTGAAGGCGTTGTGTTATTGAATCACTCTTGTGTTTTATTGTCCTGTTGCTTCACCCAGCTTCAGTTGAACTTCACTTGGCATTCAATGAGCATTCTTTGCTCTTGCAGTCATGTTTGCAGCACACTCACTTCTGGGGACAGTAGCAACAGTGCTGAACTTTATTTATAGACTGATTGTCTTACAGTGAATCAATGAACATCTTGACTTTCAGAGATACTTTCATAGCCGTGTGACTTCTTTAATTTATGGTTCACATCAGGCAGTTCTTCTTGTGAACAGCAAAATCATATTATTCCTTATGTTATTTAAGTTTTTTTTTTATGTTATTTACGTTTTTTTTTGGCCTTAATTGATAAATTACGTTGTTTAAACTTCCTCTTAATCAAAGAGTTCTCTTTCTTAATTAAGCACTAAATCAGCATATTAAAATGTATCATGAAGGATCATGTGACACTGAGGACTGGAGTAATGGCTGCTGAAAATTAATCTTTGCAAACACAGGAAGAAATTTCATTTTAAAATATATTAAAACAGGACAGTTATTTTACATTGTAACAATATTTCACATTTCTTGTTTTACTGTATTTTTAATCAATTAAATGCAGCCTTGGTGATTGTTGGAGACTTTCAAACACACACAAAAAAAGCCTTACTGACCCCAAACTTTTGTATATTTTTCTTCTACTGTTAGATTCCACAAAGCATTGAAACATGACTGACATTCACGATCATAATTCTTCTGTATTTTTTACCAGCACATGATCCAGAGTACTACCATTCATACTGCTGACCTTGTTTGACACTGCGCTTGTTAAGATGGTACTGGAATTACAATGCTGGTTTCCTGCCAGTGTAGCACCAAAGGGAATTATTTTTTTACTTGACAGAGTTGAACCATCCAGATCCAAGACACACTCAGTGATGACTGCAGTCTCTAACACGCATATGCTCACAGAAACAAACATCATCAACTGTATTTCATGTAGCGTATTTCCATCTGTGAGTGCTGGTGTTTTCCACTTTGGCATTTTTTTTTTTTCTTGTGTCTTGAGAGAATCTGTTTGCCTGTGAGGGCAGCTTTCACCCAGAACAACAGAACTCCAGCTAATTGCTGCCAGTGCCCTCAGGCTCCAGGAAAGAGAGAGCATGAAGAAAAAGTGTTTTCAGTGAAAAATATCAATGGAACAGGTGAAGAGAGCGAGAGTGGGAGGGAGAGAAGTGAGAAGAAAAGAAGCAGATTGTTTCTGCAAAAATATTAATGAAAAGTGGGAATAGGAAAGGAGAGTGGGTGGAACATGATCTATACAGTGTCATGACACCAGTCTGGAGGAAAGAGTCAGTGACGCTCACTCTGAGGGGGAGGAAATGGGTTTTGGGCTCCGCTGAAAGAAAAACAACTAGCATTAGAGTGTTGTGTGCACAAAAATATACCCAGTCTTTTCTAAATGAGGTTTCAGCAGAGTTATGGACTGACAAAGTAAAGATTAAAATATTCTTAATTAAATATTGATAGACAAACAGCCACTGATGCAGTCATTGTTTGATTTGTGGATGAGGGAAGTTGTGCTTGTTTAAAGGAAAATTTCACTGGAAAATTAATACTCTGGTTCCAAACAATGAAACATAAGGGGAGATTTTTTTTAATTGTTATTATTTGTAGCTATTCATACAATTCATACTGTAGTGACCAGGGGCTGTGAAGCTCCAAAAAGAGGGAAGTCATGGAGTTTGATTCCTAACCCTAAGATTGTGGTTCGAGTCTCGGGCTGGCAATACCACGACTGAGGTACCCTTGAGCAAGGCACTGAACCCCCAACTGCTCCCCGGGCACAGCATAAATGGCTGCCCACAGCTGTGTGTATGTGTGTGTGTGTGTGTGTTCACTGCTGTGTGTGTGCACTTTGGATAGGTTAAATGCAGAATGCAAATTCTGATTATGGGTCACCATACTTGGCTGTATGTCACTCACTCATTTACTCACTCAAAAAGAACAAAATACAGAAGTCCAAATGAAAACTCAGAAAGAGTTTGCACATATTCACAAAATTCTAATGCATATTCCTTATTCTGAAAATTCTGTCATCATTTATAGACCCTTGTGTTGTTTCAAATCTGTCTAACGTTCTTATTTTTCTTCATAACACAAAAGAAGATATTTTGAAGGATGTAGATGATCTAACAATGTTGGAGCCCATTGACTTCCATTGTATTTACCAAAAAACACCTTATTTTGTGTTACATTAAATATATTTTTCTCTACAAACACACAAAGGCCAAGGAATATGTAGAAATTTGCTTTCCAATTTGTGTGCAGTGTTACTGAAAATTGTAATTCACTGATAGGCCTAATCTTGTCCTATTCAAATTAGTGCATTGCATTTGGTTGCTACACACTGAAAAAAAACAATGCCACTTCGGAGTCATGATGTCTACATGCCATTTTTGAAGTCTCAATGTAAAGGAAGTAGTGGCAGATCCATTCTTCCATATTGCGATGTACATCCAAGTAAAATGATCAAAATGAAAAAATGGAGTGTGGATCCTTGGTTCAGTTCATCAGTAGTTGATTAGATGGAGGCAGATCTGAATACAAGCTTGCAGTTGATTGTAAGAGAAGGGCGAGGTTTAAGTCTTGACATCGCCAGGGAGAAGTCTAGCATTTCACACGAAGATCAAGTTATGACATTTTGTTTAAACAAATTTAAACAAAATGAATCATTCACAATAAGATCAAGAGCATGCATTTTAAAACTATACTTAATTTTTTATTTTTTTTACCTGCTGACTTTAAAGTTAAGATAATAAGCGAACAATCATTCCCTCCACTTTACAAACATTATAGAAGTTATGTCCTCAGGGTCATGTTTTGAATTGACCACAAAAAACTTTGTGATTAACTGAATGTATTTATAATTTTAGGAAAGTCTGCCCTCTCTCAATTTTACATCTGAGGCTCAAAGATCCACAAGGTGTGACCGTGAGTGTTTATTTGCATGTCAGACTCAGAAGGACGACATGGCAGGTTCCTGACAGCACTGGGGCACTGCTACCATTTTGAATACATATTTATTTCAAGCTTTGTTGGTATGAAAGACAAAATCAAACATGGTGAAGGTGTGACCCTGGCACCTTGGCGGAAAAAAGGAGCTGTTTGTGTGTGTGTATGTCAGACTACTGCTTACAGAGTTTGACACAAGGACCGCTGCTGATGCCACTCTCTGTCAGCCGAGTAGATGCGTATTTATGTATTTCTTCTCCCACTTCCTGTCTGTCAGGAATGTGTGTCTCCTATTACCTGTCTGTCAGACATTACTGTGGAGTGTGGAAATGCCCACCTGACTCACTGTCTGAGACCATCATCTCAAGGAGCGTGTGTGTGTGTGTGTGTGTGAGTGTTTACCCCTCTCACCCATTCTGAGTCAGCTCCTCCAGCCTTATCCAGCTCCTCAGGACCCTCCTGTGCTAGGTATGGTGACAGCGTACCGGTGCAGTTAAGAATGAATCATGGCCTTGTCCTGTTTAAAAATGATTTATGTCAGCGAAGGATAGCAGCTCTCTGAGCTGTTGATTTCACATTCATGAGGGAAACTTTGTCCTCAATCAATAGTCAATTAATAATCTGCTCATCACATTTTCCATCTTCAACATCCATCATCCATGCTGACATCCATCATCAAAACCTCAGACAAGGAGTAAAGTTGATGACATGATGAAATGTCTTTGGCAAACACCTCTTCACTGTGCAGGGGAGCAGAGGGAGAGAGAGAGAGGACATAAGATCCAATCTTTCCCACAGTCATCTGACCTTGCCGTTTGTGTTTAACTCATTTCTGTTTTGTGTTTGCTTACAGGATTAGGCTTAATGCTTAATGTAGTTGTTTACTTTGCTCCGAAGTATTTAGATTTCTTCCATCAATGTGAGGTATGATATTTTGCAGCAAGTTATCCTTATTTCATTATGATTTTGCATGTAATTTTTAAGTGTTACCATATTGCATTTTTGCACATTTGACATTTTACAATATTTATTTAGTTTGACAGCATCTGAAATGTAAAACATATTTGAATTTTTATATATATATATATATATAGCTACGTTTTACCCATAAGTATTTTTGACAAAATGTGGACAGAATTTTCATTCATTTTAACAAGTGTAGGCTTGTGTAAAGTGACTGAATCCTTCAAAATGCTGTTAAATACTGCAAGAGAAATCACACAAAACAGAATGAAACCATTGTAATGTCAAATTATGTCAATAAGATGAGATGAAATTGATTTAATTTAATTTTATTAATGAAAACAAAATCCATTAATGAAATTACAATAAAATCCAAAAAAATCTGTTTTTTTTTAAATATACATAAAAAGCATTTTTAGCAGCTGTCAGCAGGGTTCTAAATTAACTTTTTTGATCACCAGCCAATGTGGCTGGTAACTTTCTAAAGTTACCAGCCAATCAGAATTTCCACTAGCCATTTTTTTTTCGGTAAAAATAACAAATTATGAGTGCCACTGAATGCATCATTTTATTAACATTGTTGGCATGAAAAACACATATAAAGTACAAAATATACACTGACTCAAATTTAAAATTATTAGTTCCCACCACGAAATTGCTTGTTTTGTTTTTTCTTTCGCGTAACTTACATGCGGCAATCCTGACAAAGCATTACGACATTCTTGTGATCAAACACAACCCATTCATGACCCGTCAGCCATTTGGCATTCAAATTTCTTTTCTTTGTTTCTCTGTCCGTAATACGGAGCCCCGCACGTCACCTGTAGGAGAAAAAAATCAATCTGTGGCGACGGTTTTGCAATCCGTCCCCTCAGTTTATAAACCGTACTCACGAATTCATAAACCGTTCCCTCGGTTTAACAAATCGTGCCCACGGATTAACAAACCGTGCCCACGAATTCCCAATCCGTGCGCTCAGATTTTGTAAACCGTACCCTCGGTCTTTGAATCCGTACTCACGAATTCATAATCCGTGTGCACGCTTTCGCAATCCATTCCCACGGATTTGTAAACTGACACGCATTTGTGGCTCCGCCCCCACCGGCAGATTCATTTCTGTTTATTAAACATTTTTCATAGTATCCAACGAGACCACGATTAGCATTCACAAAATAGTCTTCTTTTTAGCGTTTATTTTACATTTATCACCAATAGGATAAGACACAGCCGCCTGTGTTTTATGGCCCAAAAAATAAACGCTAAAAAGAAGAAGAAAATAAGGGTAAAAAGCAATACAAAACAAATAATATGCCGGTTATGTTTTCATTCCTTTTCTCTCTAACTGAATGTTATTTTTGGCCTAATTATTTAATAATAACATTAACAGTGAAGCATGCATCTAACTCCGGCAGATGGGGTGGGGTGGACGGAGCTTAGTATAATAAAATCACAAAAATAAGTCTTCATGTTAAGAAAGAATTGTACACAAGCATTTCCAAAACTGTCAAAGGTTATTTAGAAATAAAGCAATTCATGAATTATTTTATGACAAACATTTTTACTGTCTTGTAATACTTTATTTAGCCTAAATTAAAATTATAAAAATAATTTATTTTTATTTTTATCATTATTATATATTATACAGGTTATGCATAAGAATCTTTTATCCAAAACAACTTACAAAAGAGGAAAAATAATTACTCCAGAGTCAGTCACAATGGCAGGTTTATTGTACAATAATAATCAAGTGCTATTATAAGATTATCACAAATTTAACAAGATTTTGATGCACATCTTTCTTATTAAATCTTTGTATTCCACCTCGTACTACACTTGATAGAGAATCACTTAAGACACTTTGCTGTAGACCCATTCCACATAATAATATTCATTAAAACTGTATGTTAACACGTAGGAGCTTGCTGCATGAATCTATGAGTACGGTTTACAAATCCATGGTAACGGATTGCGAAAGTGTGCGCGCAGATTATGAATTCGTGGGTACAGATTAAAAAACCGAGGGTGCGGTTTACAAAATCTGGGCGCACGGATTGATTGTTTTTCTCCTACAGGTGACGTGCGGGGCTCCGTAATATCCTCATCCCCTGCCTCGTTCCTTTTTTCGCCCCCAGAAATCTGTCCCAACCACCGCCGCATTTAGTTTAATCTTAATTTTTTTCTTTAATAGCTAACTCCCTCCTCTTTCAGTCTATGTTTCAGTCTCTCCCCCGATCACTCTGTTCTGTTAAAACTATCTCTGAATTCAAATCCATGCTCAAAACACACCTATTTTCTGAATGTTATAGTTCTTAGTTTTTTTTCTGCTGGTTGCTGCCCCATCTACCCAATTCTCACTACTGTACTTGCACTCTCAATTGCCTACTGTTGTTCTGTCTGCTCTCTTTGTCAACTGCCTTTATTGTTGTTTGTTTATTGTAAAGTGTCCTTGAGCTCTGGAAAGGCGCTATATAAATAAAACTTATTATTATTATTATTATTATGTTCCCTGCTCTGGCTCCATTCATTCTTCTTCCTTGTGTTTTCTTATGGACGCTCTATTCGTTTCCATGTTTTTTCGCGCTGGTTTAACTGCAAACTGCGTGCAGCCAATGGGCATATGAAACGTCATCACGTAGCATTACAGCACAGTGTTCATGGGAAATGTAGGAAGTGCTGCCAGGGGAATAAATGACCGAGAACAGAGCCTCATGCCATGGATCACCAGCCAAACTGGCTAGTAAGTTTTAATTAACACCCGCCAAAATTAATTTTAACCCGCATTTGGCGGGTTGGCGGGTGTTAATTTAGAACCCTGGCTGTCAGTACACTAATAATGTACATTTCAATGCCTGCTGCAAAATTATAAAAATATGTGCTAGACCTGCACTTTATGTACACATACTTACTACCGCTAATAAGATCAGTACATACCAGTACGTTACAAGTGTTGAAATTGTACCAAATCTCTTGGGGATTTTTGAAGGTGACCTTGGGTTGATAAACAGGTTGAAGGTGACATTGGGTTGATGTTTAAAATTAAATACATTTGGGCTCAAATTTCACAGTAGTACACTTTAATTTATCCTTTTGTAATCAACTAAAATTGCAGTTCTATTTTCCAATTAATGATCAAACAAAGAACAATCACATTATTGTTCATCACGGTACTGGCCATTACCGGCTGGATGGTATGCCATGATGCGAGACTTACCCACCTGATAGAGGCTACATAACTGCTGAATAAGATGGGATTCGAAGTTCCGGCCCTGATCAGAATGGATCCGCCCCGGAACCCCAAACTAATAAAACCACTCTTCCACCAAGACACGAGCCACGGTTTCTGCTCGTTGATCTCTAGTCGGTATTGCCAATGTGAATTTACTAAAAACATCCGTCATTACCAGCACATTTTCGTGCCCAGAATAAGAAGGCTCCAGGACTGTGAAGTCAAGGGCCACCCTCTCGTTTGGACGGGAGGACAGTAGATGTGCCATGTAACTCCGAGCAACTGGTGCAGCCTCCTTGGCTTGCTGACACCGCTGTACCCAATGTGCTACATCAGCCGTCATCCCTGGCCAATAGCACCGTTGTCGCACCAACTCCAGGGTTTGTTCAGTGCCTTGATGCCCATGACACTGATGTAATTGGGTCAGTACCTCAGGCTGTAACACAGCAGGCAGCACCAGCTGTAGCACCTCTTCACCACCATCGGGACGGCAAACCCGTCGATATAACAGGCCGTCCTGTTCCTCCAGACGTTCCCACTGCTGAAGCAGCACCAAAACCAGCTTGGACAATTGTCGTCGTTCTTGAGGCCCTAGGCCTCGCCCCTTGACGCCAATACTTAAGGGCTGCACCAATAGTGGGATCCTCCTCCTGCAACAGCAACAGTTCGGGCCCAGATCTACTTGGCAAAGCCTGTACAGCCCTCACAGTGGTGGGTGCTGCTGAACTTACAGCTGTGGTCCGTCTCAACAGTTCAGGGACTACCGTTCCTAACTGACTATTGCCTTCCGAAGGCTGTACCCCCGAAGGCAACCGTGATAATGCATCCGCATTCCGGTTGGACCTGCCTGACCGGTACTGCACCTCAAAATCAAAGGCTGCCAGCTCAGCCACCCACCGCTGTTCGGTGGCGCTCAATTTTGCAGTTACCAAATGATTCAGCGGGTTGTTATCTGTGCGTACGATACAACGATGTTCCAATAAGTATTCGGGAAACTTTTCGGCCTCGGCCCATTTTAAGGCCAAAAACTCGAATAACACGATCTTATCACGAAATACGGATGAGCACATTGCAGTTACGAAGTTTAGGGTGCCGCCTGGAAGACAACACACTCTACGACCCGAACTTTTACATTACCCCCACACGTGAGGACACCATCTACTCTTTGGCATGTTTGGAAGGCCTGAGACAAATCCACCTCACGCGTCATTAATGTTAACTCAAACAGGGTGCATACTGTCCGAGAAGCTCCCTGTAGCAACGCCCAAGAACATTCATCCCCAGAATACCAGGGATGCTAGAGCTGCCACCTGGAGGATCACAAACCACAAGTATTCCATACTCTAATACCGCGTGACCACACAGTTCAATGTCCAGTTCCATGTACCCAATGTAAGGAATTTCGAGTCCATTGGCGGCTCTGAGCTGCAACCAATGGGATGACTGTAATCAATCCTGGCCCCACGGTTCAAACCAAAGCCTAAAACAGCTCTCTGTAATGGTTGATACCATGGAACCAGTATCTATCAAACAGGGTACTGAGACACCCCCCATAGAAACAACAAGATGTGGGCATGAGGAGACTAAACGAGAAACGGATACGTCATCATGTAAAACACGGGAGCCACGCATACCCCCAACCGAACTGTGACTCTGCAACACGGTGAGGACTAGTTTCCCGACTGGTTTGGGAAACTAGACCTAACTGGCCCTGCGTCGCTGGACGAATCAGCCTGGGAACAAGTAGGCGGGCCGGGAGAATGATGTCACCAATTACACTCACGAGCAAAATGACCGGGCTGCTGACACAGTCGACAAATCACAGAAGTGGGACGTGGCGAATGACCGCGTAACTGGGGACTTTGGCTACGGGTTAGAATTTGAGTAAGCTGGTCAAGCTGCCGATTAAACATTTCCCGTAATTCAACCAATTCTGATGGACGATCCCCATGCTCTGAACGAACCCCAGTATCGCCTTGAACCCCACCTTGAATCCCCCGCACCAGAGGAACAGATTGACTTCACCCCTGGCACCACCCGGCATCCCCTCTCGTTCCCAGCGAATAGCTTCCCCTCACACGTCCAACAGTGTTGCAGCAGGCTGACGTCTAACTAGTTGTTTTAATTCTCGACGTAACGCATTATCTAACACACCTTCAATAAATTGGTCTCTTACTACACCATCTGCGTTTGGAATGGTATGTGGGGCTTGCCGTTTAAGTCTATCAAATAGACCCAACAATACTAGGAAGAACTCTTGCAGTGTTTCCCCCTCCAATTGTCGGCGCGAATAATATATAGGAATAATATAGGATTCTGCGCAACCATATAACTCACGCAGTGCTGAAATAATTCTTTCTGGATCATCTTTATCAATGCTTGGTTGATATTTGATTTCATCCCGAGCCTCTCCTTCAAGATGATCAAACAAAAAGAAAGCTTGTTCAGCAACAGTCATGGTTCGCATACACGCCTGAGCTTCTTCGACCCACTCTTCAATACCTACACCAGACCTACCATTAAATTTTGGACAAAGCCGTTCTCGGGGAATAAACACAAAACGCTCGATGGTACCGACATTTGGGTCGACGGAACTAGGAGTTACCGGCCGTGACACACTACTAGAGGCTGTGCCAGGATCAAGCAACTCAACCGGTGCCTGTTCCTGTCGCAGTCTCTCATTATCATCCTTCAACTGGGCCACTAGTTCTCTCATTTCCTGTAATTCAGCTTCCATAGCTAAATTTTATTAGGGGTACTTACCAGAAGAATCTCCACTGTATTGTCACAACTAGACAACAAAAATATACAAATGAAAAAAACAAAAAAACAAACAATATCACTGTGTCTGAATCTGTACAACAGCCACAATACCCTGTCGACTATATGCCAAATGTGGCAAGCTGCTGTCGGGAATTAACCCAGCGCCAACTATGGCAAGAAATATAGACCACACCACCCCGGAAATTGGCAGAGACCTACCGGTATACAATGTACCACCAGCACACAGATACGTGGTGGCTGAGACCGATATCAGACAACAGTATAAAGGATTCAACAATTTATTCAAAATCACTATTTAATACATACAAAATTGAATATTTTCATAAGCAATAAAAAAAAGATAGGCGTTGATCATAAAAACATGAAATGCAAACCCAATGTTCCAACTTCAGAATTGGGGGATTCAAGTTACTTATCCAATGAACACAGATGAACTCGTGCTCTCACAACACAGCACCAACACCCACGTTGTGAACACTGCAAATCTACAGCCGCACCACCACCACACACAGGACACTGGCTAGGACTGGTACCCCAATTCTGAAGGGAAAGGAAACAGAACAAGATAAGAAACAAATACACGCATTCACACACAGAGTCACATATGCACGTCAAGGTATAGTTTGTCAGAATAACTTATCACTTGCTGCCTGACAGAACCAAGGCAACCAGGCAATCCTCACTCACTGGTACTCACAGACTGTGGGCAGCATAACATCTTGTGAAGTGTCACAGTATGCATATACAAACAAAATACAATAAAATACAACCTTCAATGAAGCAGTTCAAAAGGAAATCCACTGACAAAGAAACAACAATCAAACACAATGGCCGTGTCAAACACTTAGTGATTCGTCACTGTAGTTACCCCACCACAAGTTTTTGGTCAATAAATATTTGAGGGCAATGTGTCGCTTCAGGCCGGGAATGCGATCGTTCCGGTTGTCAAAGTAATCCCTGTGCACTACAAGGAAGTCGGTCAATTAAATCAGAGTATGCGGTGCAACAACAACGTTCACCATCCGGTAAATGGCAGAAGAGTAGTCAAAAGAATTAGCAGGCACAATGAAAGACAATCCACCCCGCCCGGAAGCTCTCCGGTGCCGAGACTCAAACGCATGCAGATACTCGTATTTTCAAATAGATCACCAAAAGCCTGCTGCAACACCTCCTGGCCCCCCGTGTCACTAAAAACACAAAAACACAGTAAACAGAAATTTACTGCCTCAGGATCCCCAGCAAACACCTACATGTATACACCTATATGAGACATACACATGTGACATACCTGCAGATAATGACTCGCACTGACCCGCGCACTCACTGGCGTACAAGGTTTGCAGCGATAAACGTTTATACGCATCTAAAATCTCTCCTCAGCCACACTGCAAATTAAACGGGTGTCAAATTACCCCTCCCGACAACAGATAGTAATGCTGCCACTGCAACCAGTAGCTCTTACCTGTTGGACATAAACACGGCGCACAAACAATGACGTCACGTCCGAGACCCCAAATGACACGCCACCTGGATGTCAATCACATCCCCTTTTATACAGGTGGAATGTACCACTTTCCCCAAAAAAATGGTTGATCACATCACGACAATCATGTTAGGCCAATAATGTAATTTTTTTTTTTGTCTAAATCTACATTTATGGGAACGTCTTCATCTGTGTATCTGCTGTAGAAGCAGACATACTCGTGACCCAAGAGAACTGAATGTGCATGTTTAAGTGTGTGTGAATACCCCTATTCTTCTTCACAATTAGCTCCTTTAATGTCACTTAATGGAAAGTGAAGTGAAGGAAACAGACATTATTTTGCATCAGAGTGGACATGATGTGCTCGGACAAGTAGAGGACCACAGGGAAATGCTCTATTCAACAGCTAAACAATACAACTTTCTTTCAGTGCACATGCTTTGACAGACATTCTCCACAGTCCAAGAGTCTCTGAGCTTTCTTGTGAGGTTGCTGCATGAAAAGCCTCTCTAGCTTCCTTAAAAAAACACTCTATTTGTGAGAAATAAAAGAATTTTGGACCAATGTGCAGACCCTCAGGCAAGTTGATATGACTAGTCTAGAGCAAACAGCAACACTTTTGTCTTGTTTGAAAGGATGTTTTTCAGTAAGATGAAGGGAAAGTAGCTCCCAGCTCTTTAGCCTTGGCATAGTCTAATTTAGAACTGTTTTCGTGTGTGTGTGTGTTTGTGTGAGTGTGTCGCATCAACAAGGATTTTATTAATTAGCCGTCGACTGATTATTTTATCATTACTGTTACTGACTGTAATCAGACAACATTCGTAACAAAAAAACATAAAGTTTTCTCAATGTATCTTTATAATCATATGCTTTTTATGCAGTAAGTTTCTTTTTAAGGTAACCATGAAATTATCTGAAAATGTAAACATTTAATTGTGACCCTGGACCACAAAACCAGTCTTAAGTCGCTTGGGTATATTTTTAGCAATTGCCAAAAAACATTGTATGGTTCAAAATTATTGATTTTTCTTTTATGCCAAAAATCCTTAGGATATTGAGTAAAGATTGTGTTCAATGAAGATATTTGGTAAATTTCCTACCATAAATATATCAAAACTTAGTTTTTGATTAGTAATATACATTGCTAAGAATTTCATCTGGATAACTTCAAAGGCGATTTTCTCAGTATTTAGTATCCTAATAAACCATACTTAAATGGAAGGCTTATTTATTCAGCTTTCAAATGTATAAATCTCAATTTCAAAACATTTACACTTAAGACTGGTTTTGTGGTTCAGGGTCACAATTGTAGAAAGTTTGTCCAATTTAACTATTTCTTTTTTTACAAATTAACATGGTGATCAAAAAAGGTATTGTCACCCATTGGCCCTTTCGTTTTTCAACAAAATGTGATGCATCATCAAAGAATAATCTGTAAATAGGCAGAAATAAGGCCATCTTGTTCTTCCATATTTCTGACAAATATGGCAGCAGCAAACACATCTTCAGCTCTGTAGAATGAAACTGCTTACATCTGCTAGTGTCTTCAATTCTTTCCCTCAAAAACGTTGACACTGACATAAAACATGAAAACAAACACTGTCCCATTCACAGCTGTCAAACCCACATTGGATTGTAATCTAATTTCTATTGTCTGTCTAGCTGATGTTTCTGTCTTGAACCCCGCTCTCATCCGATGCTGCTATTTTTGCTAGTTCATTTCACATCAGAGCCATTTTACAAGGTATTTTTCTGTAGTTTCTGAGGGCCGCCTTATTGAAATTTGCTTACCATCACCATTGCCAAGGCCTGCAACAAGAAATGTGCTTTAAATAGCACACTAACTTTCAGTCAACCCTTTCCTAATCTTTGAATTGAGAGGGAGAGGTGGGGAAAAACAAATAGCTCGTCACGCGCTGAAGTGATCTTAACAAATGCAGTAAATAGCAGCAATCACGGCAACCTCATCAGAGCAGACTTTTTTATTTTTCTCTCTCAATGGAAGTAGCACTCTGTAATTACCTGGACAGCAGATGCACAGATAGGATCCTATGTTGTAATTTTAACCAATTTAGACAGCAGCCTTCCAGAGACCTGCAATTTCTTTCTCCTTTAGCTTTATGTTAATGCTTCAGAGCAGCACATGCTTAAAGAGCAATCTGTTCAGCTTTACACACACACACAGACACCTACACTCTTCGCACATGATTGATGTAATAGTACTTTTTCTTCTGAAAGACTGCTGGCTTCTCTTTGGGATAACATCACTTCTACAAGAATGAAAAAAAAAATCTCCACATTCAAAGGTCAGTGGGTTTTTTGGCAGAATGTGAGCTGGCAAGCACAATCAGAAGTGAACAGCGTTGATGGTGGTATGTGTTTTATGAAGAATCAGGCTCCAGTGGGTGATCAGTCCGGGATGTGTGCATGTGTGAGAGCACTGAAAGCTACTCTCAGGGCTGGATTATGGACCAAGGGCCAATGCCCAGAGGCCGCCAAAGCCTTAGAATGCAAGCTGAACACTGGGGCCTTCAGTTGCTATTAATAATGTCAGACTACCAAAAATGTGTTTCTTAATGTATTCTGTTTTTAGCCAGCTGCACTTGATGCTTAGATTAGTATAAGGGGTCTGCTGCTAGAGGCAGAGTGGGCCCAGGGGCTTCATCACTTCATGATCTGCCTCCGGCTTCTTTATATACGTGTCTGATGGTCACAAATGCTATGAGATGTGTTGCTCTGGCCTTGACCCCACGTGACCCCAGATACTCTTGGGAAATTGAAACAATGGGTTGCTTAGAGAGAAACATAGCTGTATGGTTTGGGTATTAAACATCATTTTATAGTTTGAATATATCTGAACACTGAATATCTGTCTCTCCACACATGTGACAAATAAGAGAAGATATTAAATTATTTGCAACTGAAGTCATGATGTATTTCATGTGGCCTTCAAATTCAAATTCTAAATTCTAAACAAATTCTACCAAATCCTAATGTTAATTTCAACAACCATTAATACATTAATAAAATCAAGAGCTTTATTTGTTAATATAATTTTTTCTCCTGAGCTAACATGAACTAACAATGAACAGCTGTATTTTATTGAGTAAAATTAATAAAGATTAATAAATACTGTAACAAAGTGTCTTATGCTCACCAAGCATTTACTCAATCAATTTTACTGAAAAGCAGTAATATTGTAAAAATAATGTATTTTAATAGAACAAAATAGATACAGTGGGTACGGAAAGTATTCAGACCCCCTTAAATTTTTCACTCTTTGTTATATTGCAGCCATTTGCTAAAATCTTTTAAGTTATTTTTTTCCTCGTTAATGTACACAGCACCACATATTGACAGAAAAACACAGAATTGTTGACATTTTTGCAGATTTATTATAAAAGAAAAACTGAAATATCACATGGTCCAAAATATTCAGACCCTTTGCTGTGACACTCATATATTTAACTTAGGTGCTGTCCATTTCTTCTGATCATCCTTGAGATGGTTCTACACCTTCATTTGTGTCCAGCTGTGTTTGATTATACTGACTGGACTTGATTAGGAAAGCCACACACCTGTCTATATAAGACCTTACAGCTCACAGTGCATGTCAGAGCAAATGAGAATCATGAGGTCAAAGGAACTGCCTCAAGAGCCCAGAGACAGAATTGTGGCAAGGCACAGATCTGGCAAAGGTTACAAAACAATTTCTGCTGCACTTAAGGTTCCTAAGAGCACAGTGGCCTCCATAATCCTTAAATGGAAGACTTTGGGATGACCGGAACCATTCCTAGAGCTGGCCGTCCGGCTAAACTGAGCTATCGGGGGAGAAGAGCCTTGGTGAGAGAGGTAAAGAAGAACCCAAAGATCACTGTGGCTGAGCTCCAGAAATGCAGTTGGGAGGTGGGAGAAATCTGTATAAAGTCAACCATCACTGCAGCCCTCCACCAGTCGGGGCTTTATGGCAGAGTGGCCCGACGGAAGTCTTTCCTCAGTGCAAGACACATGAAAGCCCGCATGGAGTTTGCTAAAAAACACCTGAAGTATTCTCTGGTCTGATGAGACCAAGATAGAACATTTTGGCCTTAATTCTAAGCGGTATGTGTGGAGAAAACCAGGTACTGCTCATCACTTGTCCAATACAGTCCCAACAATGAAGCATGGTGGTGGCAGCATCATGCTGTGGGGGTGTTTTTCAGCTGCAGGGACAGGACAAATGGTTGCGACCAAGTACAGGGATATCCTGGACGAAAAACTTTTCCAGAGTGCTTAGGACCTCCGACTGGGCCGAAGGTACACCTTCCAACAAGACAATGACCCTAAGCACACAGCTAAAATAACGAAGGAGTGGCTTCTTAACAACTCTGTGACTGTTCTTGAATGGCCCAGCCAGAGCCCTGACTTAAACCCAATTGAGCATCTCTGGAGAGACCTGAAAATGACTGTCCACCAACGTTTACCATCCAACCTGACAGAACTGGAGAGGATCTGCAAGGAGGAATGGCAGAGGATCCCCAAATCCAGGTGTGGAAAACTTGTTGCATCTTTCCCAAAAAGACTCATGGCTGTATTCAATCAAAAGGGTGCTTCTACTAAATACTGAGCAAAGGGTCTGAATACTTAAGACCATGTGACCTTTCAGTTTTTCTTTTTTAGTAAATGTGCAAAAATTTCAAGAATTCTGTGTTTTTCTGTCAAATATGGGGTGCTGTGTGTACATTAATGAAGAAAAAAATGAACTTGAATGATTTTAAGATAATATTTTAATATAACAAACAGTGAATAATTTAAGGGGGTCTATATATATACACACCCGTTGAGACCCATAATATATTTTTCCTAGGATTGTTTGGTTAGTGTAAAAAATTAGATTAGATATACAGTATGTTGTACTTGTTGAATGGATTTTGATCAAACATGAATTATATCCAAAAGTCCCATTTGAAAAACGCTCTGCTCATTGCCCATCTCTTCTGCATTCTCACCTGCCTGAACAATGAAAGGGAGCCAGCGGGAGTGCAGGCATATACATAAGAAAACATTTCATATTTCACAGTTTTAAAGTAATTCTAAAATGGTGGCCTGCTCATTAGGTGATCATAATTAATCTCCATTCACTTTTAATAAATTGGACAGGCAGCTCGCATTGATCCCTGGAGCCTCTAAATCTTGACTTGGGGAAATTTAATACTGACAATGGAGAGTGAGAGAGGGAGAAAGAGAATGTTCATGATTTGTTAGACAAGGGTGTAGAGAGAACCTGATCTAACCCCATTTAAAGATGCTTTCATTAATCAAAGCATAAATCCAGCATGCTCAGGCTGCAGACAGTGTTAGCGGCGTCACATTTTAAAAGACAACATTCCCCTCTAAGCAGAATTAGAGTTATTTCAGGTTCAAGCATGAATTGAAGGCTTAGGGATTACAGCTCATTAAAGAAACCAAACAGGGCCGGTGATGCATGACGTACTGAATGTGTTTTGCTTGGTTTTGGAGAACATTTGTGGTGGTGGATAAATCAGAGCATGGCTTGAGAGACTCATTTGGTGCCACGTTAAGAAGGGAAATTGTTGTGTGTCACATTGCATGTAGCGTAAATCCATACATCTGCTAACAGATGCCTGGATCTGTGTCACAAAGAGGGCTACATTTATCCAGTGAAGAATTTAAGTTGAACACAACACAGGCATGCAGAGAGGACTGTTTTCTTGAAATTTGGCAAATCTGGAAAATACTTCCCACTTCGTCCCAGGGTTTCTGATGTATTCAGTGGGATTATAGATGCAGGATGTATGTGTGTTTGTGAGCGAGAGTGTGTGTCTGTGTGAGGCTCTGCTTGCCTGCATGGTTGGCTGTATTGAAGATAAGCTGCTTTTCTTGATAGCGTTCTATCCTGCTTTAATTACCTAAACCCTGAGGCTGCGGACGGCTGGTCTGCAGTCTGTAAAAGCAGGAGTGGCTCTGTACTCTAATCTCAGGACTAAAGAGACACTGAACTGCACTGGCCCACCACTGTCATGAACTGTCCGACACACTGCTATGAAGCTGACTTGATTCCTCAACCGATTCCTCGCTAAGCTCCTCCTTACAAATGTTATAATGTGCTTTAGCACATTTCCATGTTAATCTCTTATAATGCAAGTCTAAGTAGGATCTGTATGTTTGGGTAGGTTTAAATAAAATTGTATGGAAACCGGTCAGTAGTGAACTGAAGAATTCGCAGTGCTTTAGTGAATACATTGTAGAAACATTTAAAATAAGTCTGCACATGATCAGTTATGTTTCTTTTAAGTTAAGCTTCTTTTTTTTTTACCTGACCGTGACAAGCAGTCTGATTTGTCGTCTTTCCATTTTCAGTTACATTAATTATACTTCAGTTATGTTTGCATGCATAATTTAACAAATTACCTAAAGAAAAATGGCAAATAAAAACGCTATGGATGTCGTAATCCATTTCAGTCCACATAAAAATAAAGTCCAATCATTTTTACCACATTTTGAGCATATTTTATTGATAGTCACATAGATATCTGAGTCAGCAACAGTTACCAAGGGGGGCAGAACTTAAGAAAGTGCCAGTTCACACAAATCACTGGAAGTGAGTTGAACTGGTAGCAAGAGTGTAAAATGCTGTCTTTCATAAGCTTGTTTATATTGCATGTTTTATCTCATGAAATGGACAAATGCAGTTCTCTGTCCGGTGAAGACATATTTCCTGTTAAAACGGGAAGTTTGGGTGCCACTCATCGAAGGACTTCTTTAAAAAAGTCAGTAGGCTTGCTTCATTACATCCATACACTAGCTATGATTTGCAGCTTGCTACTTGGGGGAGGGATATTCTCTTTCTAGAGTGTATTTGATTGGACAAAAATCAGGTGAATCATCAATGCTTTACTCAGTTTTCAGTGGTTTAGCTCCATTTAAGAGAAAATTTTTGAATTTTAAATGTTGTTATCTGCTAAAAGTGAATTTAATGCATACTTTTTTTCTTAGCTAGCTTTGATGTGCTGTTTTTCAGTGGCATTTGGAGTAAAAACGTTTTACTAGCAAAGATCTTTTGGGGATATTTTAAGGAAGAGGAAGAGCACCAGATCTCTCTCTCTCTCTCTCTCTCTCTCTCTCTCTCTCTCTCTCTCTCTCTGTGCGTGTGCATGTGCGTGAGCTATATTACGATTGCCCCATGGTTGTCGTATGACATGAGGGGTTGTGGTTTCTACACTTGGGAGAATTTCTCTCAATTCAATTTTTCTCTTAGCTTGTCTTTTATTCATTGTGACTGACTCCTTTATACATTTACACTTTTTCTCTTTAACTCAAACACTCTAAAACACTTTGTCTCACTTACTTTTCATTTGTTTTATTTTTATTTATTTTTTTTTGTCAAGAATTTTGACATTTTCATTTCTTCAACCTTCCCTTTGACTATCAGCCTCCTCCATCTACTGGTCTGTAACTCCCCAGGCTCACTGAAGACTTTCATCTTTCATCTTTTTCCCAACTACAATCCTTATTTTCAGTCATGCTCTTGTTTGTTTTTCAGCTTTGTGTTTCTGAAACACATTCGCTCATGAACAAACTTTCTTTGTGCACATATGGCTGTTTTGATTTCAGTTACAGTCATAACCCAAAGGACCATAAGGTCACAAGGCCATGTGTGTTTCGTGCCCTCAGTGATTTGCCCCAATTACCCACTGCCAAACAGGATGCCACCCTTATGACCCCTTTCCGCTTTAGAGATGCCAGTGGATTGGTTGTTGCCAAGCAACCATTAATAAAGTGGAACTCAGTTTGTGTCTGTGAAAGGTGCAAAATGAGTTTTTAGTTTGACTCTAGAAATGTTAGATTATACAGCAGCTTATTGATTGCCACTTTTTCCAGCATGTTTTCTTTGAAAATAATATTTAACATTTGATAGCGACTCCCCATTAAAAAAAAGAGACTTACAGAGCATTTTACATATCTGATTAGACATTTTAATGGCTTTTGAGGAAATTTAAGTGTAGCTTTCAAACTATTTTATTGCTAATTATGCACAAACTAATTTCTCCTCACAGCACAACATGGCTCAGCCCATACAGAGCTCGACTAAAGGTCTCTGTCATTCTCAACTGGTGGGTTACAACCTAAAAATGTTTTAGGTCAGAGGGTAACAGACAGCAAGTAAAAAATTGCGTAATACTATTAGAAAATGCAATCATGCATGGTTAGAATTTGTGTTAGTGTTTTAAAATTATATTATTATTCATATAACTTTATTTTATTTATTAATAAACCAGATTAGCTTTTATATTTTCAGTTTTGACATTAATTTTAAGTAATTTTGTGATGTGATATTAGTTTGTGTTATAATATTTCCTAAAAACCATTTTAAGAGTTTTAGTTTACAATAATAACACTGGTAAGAATCACAAAAACAGGTCAGTCAACTGAAAATGCATCAAAGATTTCCAATGAATTTCTCACTGGTCTAATTAGACTGACACCAGCATGACACTTTGCTTGGCATGCACTCGTCTTCCAAAACCATGCTGAGTATAAAAAAAAAAAACTTGACCCAGACTAAATTAAATACAGGTTCACTGGCAACAAGGATAAACATGGTTTGTATTGAATGCAGTGTTGAGTCCAATGTAAAATCTGGGCCCTGAAGCAAAACCAGTTGAGAACCAGCACTCTATTTGATGACATTCTTTTCTGATTTCATTTAATCATTCATGATTTTTTCATTGCATACATTTGATTAACAATCAAGGCAATAAACCGAACAGGTTGTATGCAGTAAGCCGTGCTGTGAATAACAGGACTTGTACTTCCCCATCTTTGTTTTCATCAGCAGCAGTTGAACGTCTGGACTCCAGACATTGTGTTAAAATTAGGAGCAACCTGGTAAACCATAACCCTGGGTAACAGGGTGAGTGGATAGTACAGCAATAGAGCTGCGGTGGCAGCAGACATGGTGTCATGATGCTCAGCTCTGTGGTCAATTTGGTTCAGCATCAGGAGATCCTGTCCGTCTGCAGGAAATTACTAACATTAGTGTGGAAGGTTTCCATGTGACCCTCACAATAACATTCCTGGATATTGATTACATCTACGGGAGGAGAGAGAGATTCTGTAGGACATGTCATATCATATGACAGTTATAAAATCTGATGTTTTATTTGTGTGTGTGTGTGTGTGTGTGTGTGTGTGTGTGTGTGTGTGTGTGTGTGTGTGTTGGCGGTTGTAGATATCTCATATGTAAGACATGTGTGCTGTTAATTCAAAGGAGTTGCGTGCATGTTTTTCATATCTCACTAGAGCTTAACTTCCATTGTGAGAGTGTCCTGTGCATGTGTGACCAGCTGCACCTATATGAAGGCAAACATATAATGAGAAGATTAATCACCCTCCAGTTGTAAACATCTGCACACAGCAGCAGTCCTTCCTCATCCAACATATGTAGGGTGTATGTTTACATTACCTCCTTAAGGGAATTTTTTGTTTGTTTGTTTTTTTTCTCATCCCATATATGTATAGTTTAATAAATGTAATAATATTAATCACGCAACACAAGTTTGTTTTAATAAAAAATTTAGAAGATAAAAAAGGGACATTTTATCCCACAATTTGTGAAAAAGGCCAGTGGGCATGATAGTTATATGACAGAAATTATTATTATAATTGTTATGTAAAATGTAAATTTTCACATATTTCAAAAGACCTTTCATAATTTTTTGTTTTGTTTAAGCTGATTTAATACTTTCAGTGTGTACCTAACTACAGTATTACTAAAAAAAAAATATTGTGAAAGAATATTTTTCCCTCATATTAGATTTTTGTAAAAAAAAAAAAAAGTCAACGTTAGCACTCATTAATGTCCGTGTTTTTGAGGTTCTGACTGTGTTTTTTTTATGTTGTTTTTTTTTTGGGGAGGGGGGGTCCTTTATCCCTGTTGTACACTATACCAACATGTATATTTCATTCTACTTGGCCTGGAATCGAGCTGCTTTATTAACAGTGATGAGAGAGAGAGAGAGAGAAAGATGGGAACGAGAAGCTGTCCAATACTGATTTTATTTTGATTAATCTATATTTTCTCTGTCAGAGCTGTAACTCCAGGTCTGAGCTGTTGTCAGAGCATAGAGCAGCTGACACTTCTGGTATTGTGTTCCTTTCAATGGGGTGAAATCAGTCAATAGCGCTTACCAAATATTACACAGTAAAACCCCTATAGACATTAGACAACCATTTATTATGGATTCTATCTCTCTCATTTTCTCCTCAACCTTCTCAGTTGTCTCTATTGTATGTAGGTCCCTGTGATATTGACTGCCATGTCAGGAGTAGAGTCACTTAACATCATTATTCTCCACAATAATCATAGTGAACTGAAGTTCTCGTCTCACAATTTGAATTAATAATGACATACTACCACAAAACTATCCTATGGTTTCAAAAAACCTGGAATGTAGTTCGTTTTCAAGGTGTTTTTCATCCTTTTGGTGTTTGACAGCCCCTAGTCACTATAATTCTGTTGTATTGAGCAACATGAACTTTATTCAAAGGGGTCTTGACATGAGAAACCAAATTTCCCTTGATCTTTTGACATGGAAGAGGTATTTGTACCCTCAGAAAACGGCTCGTTTTGAATCAGACGGACAAATTGACGTCACCTGGGCACAGTCATTTGCATATGACTGCCTCCAGACAACTCCACCCATTTATTTGCATCAACGCATTGCTGTCATGCTGTACTTAGCTGTTATGTTAGGAGTTTTCACTCTTCTTTGTGTCAGAGGTTATTTATACATATATAATACATACTTATATAATTTATTTTGTGATACAAATCCGAATTTTCATCACCTGTTACTCCAGTTTTCAGAGTTATGATCCTTCAAATATAAATCTAATATATTGATTTATTACCAGTGCTGGAAACCGTTTTGCTGCTTAATATTTTTTTGGAACCTGTGAGATTTTATTTAGGATTATTTGATGAATAGAAAGATAAAAAGAACATCATTGATAGTAAATCAACATATTGGAATGATTTCTGAAGGATTATGTGACACTGAAGACTGGAGTAAAGGCTGATGAAATATATATATATATATACACACACGCATACATTACATACATTTTATCTATATATTTATTATATTATATATAATAAAAATAGACTCAGTATATATGACCCAAAGTAACTAGTAACTAACTACTTGAGTAGATTTTTTTTATCCGATACTTATTTATACTTATACTTATATATATATATATACCTGAACCCAATCGAGATTTAGGGGTGAGCTGGACCGCAGACTGAAGGCAAAAGGGCCAACAAGTGCTAAGCATCTCTCGGGGAACTCCTTCAAGACTGTTGGAAGACAATTTCAGGTGACTACCTCTTGAAGTTCATCAAGAGAATGCCAAGAGTGTGCAAAGCAGTAATCAAAGCAAAAACTTTTTTGTTATGTATATAATTCCATATATAATTCCACATATGTTAATTCATATTTTTGATGCCTTCAGTTTGAATCTACAATTTTCATAGTCATGAAAATAAAGAAAACTCTTTGAATGAGACGACGTGTCCAAACTTTTGTATATATATATTATTTATTTTTTTTGTCGGGATGAGAATGTTTTCTGGGAAGAAAGTGAGAAGCTTGTGAACTTTGCTATTCAGCTGGTGCTGATTTATTATTTATAATTTTCTTTGTATTATTCTTTCTTTCCTTCCTTCCTTTTTTATTTTTTTGGCCGACAGATTTTCCTAGCTCCCCAGTCTAAAAAATAATGACACAAATTACACAAGAGTGCTGAACAGACTTTAAATTAACAACATTTTCAACTCTACAATATACAATTTATGATCCATGAAAAGTGGGCTGGATGTGGTCGCCATAGCAATGCTGATTCCTCCAGACAACTGGATCAGGCTCTCCAGAGCGCTACATTCTGTCTGGAAACACATGATGGGAAAACAAGACATCTGAAATGATTCCCTTTTTATTTAGAACTACCCACAACCCCCCTGCTTTAACCATCAAGAGTTTTATGTGGTTTATTGTGTCATAAATTGAAGGTCATTTAGGACCGAAGACTCACACCCACAGAATGGGACAGTTTGAAAATCCCCAGACTCTGTTACTGTTACTATAGACTTCAAATCTGACATGGAAAAAAATATTTTTACTTGACCACATCAGAAGAGGAGAGTTAAAGTTCACCCAAAAAGAAAACTGTCTTAATTTACTCATTCATATGTTTTCCAAACCTGTCTGACTTTCGTTCATACTCAAAAAGAAAAGATTTTGAAGGACTATACTTGTTGCTCTTTTCCATGAAATTACATTGAATAGGGACTGGTAACATAAAAGGACTAAAAGTAACCAAAAATCATCATAAACATGGTCCATACTTCTGAAATAATGCAATACCTACACTACTGTTTGAAAGTTTAGGGGTCAGTAAGTTTCAATTTTTTTGAAAGAAGTCTCTTATGATTACCAAGGCACTTATTTGTTAAAAAAAATACAGTAAAAAATGTAATATTTTGAAACATTTTCTTTTAAAATAACGGTTTACATTTTGATATATTTTTTACATTTAATTAATTCCTGTGATGGCAAAGCCAAATTTTCAGGAACTTTTTAAATCCTTGAGACATTACTGTAAATGGAAATCTTTTTTAACATATGCATATTTAAGTTCATGAGATACAGTAAGCGATGTCTGATTCATAGACAAATCATTCTTTTGAGTCAGATATTTTCAAAGAATTAAGACATTTGGTAAAAACGATGTGAATGATTCGTTCATTAAACAGATTGTTTTTCATCGTTAAACTCGCTGGTTAACGGCTCCATGGAGTAGACAATTATAAGTGAATAACAAGTTAGGTTTATGTGAGGTACATCACAAAAAACACTCTTTTGACATTGTCTTTTTTTCCGTTTGAAATCTCTAGTCCCCATTTATTCTTCAAAGTATCTCTTTTTGTGTTCTATGTAGGAAAAAAAAGTTATACGATATGAGGGTGAAATCAAGGTAAGTAAATCATTATTAGTTTTTATTTTTGGATGAACTATCATATTAAATAAAACAGCTTCCAAATCATCTACGCCACAATCTGGTACATACCAAACTCGCAGTGCCTTAGTTCAAGACATAAATCCTCTTTACACAGACTGTCACAATGGTGCTGGTCATGGACAGATGACCACGCTGTGTGTTACTGAAAGAGAACAGAACACACACTACACACCATGTGTCTCTCTCAGCACGCTGCCTCTCATCTCGCTCTCTTCTTCCCATTCCCGCACTCCTTTCATCTTTCCCTCTCTCCTCTCACACCTAGACGTCTCCTCCGCTCGCATTCCCTCGCTCTCCACTTGGAGATTACTCTCCTCTCACATATGTGAGCACAGAGAGGGGTTCTGACTCTCTACAGCTGTCCCGTCCTCTAATCTTGTTTCCCTCCCTCACATCCATTCTGCGTTCTCCACTTCCCTCCTCTCCCATCCTCCTGGTGCAAGAGAGTTGGGCTGGCTGCAATGTGTCAGTGTTACCCAGCATGCCTTTGGCAGTACTGACAGCACTCACTCAGGCCAACAAACAGGAACAGGAAGGATTCCTGAGACATGGCCAGACCGTCCACTCGGAGGGAGCGCATCCGTCAACATCCCGTGCGCTTGCCCCATGCGTCTTCCCTTCTGCCTCGCTCTTTCTCTCCCTAATGTCCTTTTCACATAAAAGAGCCATGCATCTTTTTACTTTTATCTGATCACAGTTGGAGTTTTTGATCAAAAAGAAAGTAAATCCTTATCTTGTGATTTGGGGTGTGTCAGCGATGTGCCCCTGAAAGTGTGAGCGTGAGGGGACAAATTGAAAATCTATGTCCATGTCTGAGAAAACAATAATTTTGTCAAGAGCTTACATGGTGTCTGGACATGTCTGACCGGCAGTCAGTGCCGCTCACTAAGAGCCAATATCACAGCCCCTGAAAGATTAGCAGTCTCAACCACAGGGAGGATATGTTGCAATCGATAGAAATGTAATTTTCTACAATCCTTTATTTCTTTCTTTGTTACGATTAATTTCTGCTCCTCTTCATCTCTTCTTTATCTTACCATTTGTCTCTAAGTGTAGCAAAATTAGACAAAGAACAGCATGAGGAACATGGGAGAAGAATCTCTCAGTTGAGTTAGATCTGTTTGTGATGAATTTCTCAGTTTTGAAGGCTTGTGTACTGACCATCTTACATTTACACATACACTCTCCAACTCAAAGCCAAACCTTCATTCCATTTTCGATGTACTAATCTACTGCTGATTACTGTGCAATACACACTGACTACTTTTTTTTAATAGTTGTGAAACGGTATGATGTAACATTTCAAACTGCAGTATGGTGCATTATTGGCACATGACCTCATTATATGTATATCATTATATGAGTCATGTCTACTTAATTATGAAATTAGCCTCGACTCTTGGTTGCTTCATTAAATAGATAAAAAGACATGGCTAAAATAGATAAAAATAGATTAAAAAAAATCATGGCTGATATTACTTCTGCTTCAACTGTCACATGGAAATGGAAGGTTGTGGTGAGTGCTGCATTGTGAGATACAATATGTAGGTCAAATGTAATAGATCATGCATTTGGGTGTCCCAGAAAATTTGCATATAATGGAGAATATGCATATAGCCTACGACAGAAACAGAAAGAGTAATATATATACAGTTTATATTTCTCTTTAATGATATTTTTATCATAAGAGTGGGCATGGCCTTTTTTACAGAATGTGTAAGGCTTATGGATATCAGTTGCTGCCAGTTATTTTAGCTGTACAAAACTTTACTGTGATGCTGCTTAATATTGCAAATTAGTATTTGTTATCATATTATATTACTATATTATAATAGCGCAAATAATATTACCATTTACTGCACTTAGTCATTATTCTAGTTATTTACCTATATTCATTCTAATGAATTGGAAGTCCCACACATTCTCTGAACATAGCTTACTTCCAAATTTGAAAATAAGGTGGATATATGGAAATTATTTTCATTTCATTTACATTTATTCAATTGGCAGACGCTTTTATCCAAAGCGACTTACAGTTGTGGTTACAAGCAATTTATCATAAGATGGCAATTAACACAAGAAGTGCCTGTTATACAAGGTTTCAGTCATCATTTAAAATAGTAAAAAATAAATAAATCTGTAATCAAAAAATCTTCTGTAATCTTGTCACACTGGAAATGAAAGATCAAGTTGAGCACATTGTATTGTGGAACAGAGCATTAAACTGCCCTACTGTATACTGCACAGTCTTTCTGATTAAGTCATTCTCCACTTTTGCCATTTTGTCTCTCTCTTTCTCTTTTGTTTTCCTCTCTCAGGAGGTGATTATCTGTCCAGGTACTGTAATATTTCATCTCCAGGCTGTTTAATGTTGCTATCAGTTCTCAAATCATGTTTTCACACAGTGATGCCATTTTTCTGGAAAGGTTATGTCTGGACTTTTTTGCCATAACAATTTTTTTCTGATTCTTTCTAACCCTCTTTCATACATGCTAAACATTGTTCTGTCTTTGCCCTTCATTATATAGGTTTACCCTACTGAAAAAACAAAACCTCTTAAATTAGTCTATGGTGGTTCTTAGTTGCTATAGCTGGTTGGCAAGTGGAAAAAATTCTCAGAACACCTATAAACCCAGCAAACTAGATGAGCAAAATCCAGTAAACCAGTTTAAGTTGCAGAGACACCGCTCTATTCTCTCTCAGACTGAATTTCTACAATTCTGTGTTTGCTAAAAATACCTAAGAATAATTAACAAGAAGCTCAGAAGAATCAGGACATCAGAGATATATTTATTTGTGATCAGGCTGGCATGAAGTAAGTTAGCACTGTGTGGCCTATTAGCTGTGTAGGGAATCATGCCACCTGCTGTCTGTCCAATCTGGCCCCACTTCTGCTGAGAGAACACATGAAATACTGATAAAGAGATTCAATTATAGGAGAAGATAATCAAAGAAATCTAAACATACAGACGATCATGACAATGTGATGCTGATATAAAGCCTAGCTAAACTTAAATATATTAATGCAAATGTGAACTTTTCAATCTTGCAAAAAAGAAAAAAATATTGTGTATTTAATCCCATTCATTTTATAGACAAATCTCCTCTTCTTTTGAGAGTGGCTTTTTCATGCAGCAAGCTGTTTTTCAGCTCACAGTTCACCAAAATAGATGCCGGTTGAGGTTAAATCATTGGGAAAATTGCTCTCATAGCGGGAATCGCTTTGCAAAATGTCATTTCCAGTCTATTTCTGAGGTGTATGCGTCACTGCACTTTTTCTCTCTTTGGCTCTCTCTCTTTCGCTCTCTCTCTCTTGCATACTCTTACATACTATCCAGCTTTCCAACTAGCTCTTTCACATTTTCTTCAAATGCTTTATATGCTTTTTCCATTAGTGTGTGTTTTACATGTGTGTTGGTTTGTGGTTATTAGCATGCATGCACATGTGTTGGCTTCTTGGCCTCTGACCTTTGGTTAGTTGTGCATTTTGTAATGTGCACCTGTGTCCTATTGGCACACTGCTGCTGCTGGGTTGCCAGCACACACACACACACACACACACACACAGGATGGGCATGAAAATGAAGTCACTTGTTGCTCTTCTGTTGCAGAATTGCTTGGGATTCATGACACTCATTGGCTCCTTTTGGCATCCCACTGAACAGCATTTCTGCCCAGGGTCACAATGCGCTTCCATAGAGACTGAGAACACAGAGCTGTCTATAGCTTTGTTCCAAAACCTAGTGGCCTCACTGCATGCTGTCTACATAAAGCAGCTGCCTAATGTTCATGGAACCACATAAGTGACAGATGATATTTACATTTACATTTAGTCATTTAGCAGATATTTTTATTTAAAGCAACTTACAAATGAGGATAATAGGTGCGATCAAAACTAACAAAAGAGCAACAATATGTAAGTGCAAATGACAAACATTAGTTAGCCTAACGCAGTACACATAGCAAGGTATTTTTTATTTTTATTTTTTAGATATGTTTATATATGATATTTATTATGCAGCAACATTGCTCTGTATGTAAAGTTTGGTTTGATTTCTTATTTTATATTGTAGCATATTTTTAGTACTGATTTTTAGTTCTTTCATTTTTTTTGTACGTACGGTTGTGCTTAAAATTATTCATACAGTTAGTAAATATGATCAAAGAAGTCTGTGAAAATAAATCTGCATTGTTTATCCATTCTAACCTTTAATTAAAGTAAAAACAAAAAAAAGAAAGTGGGGGAAAATCACATTATAAAATAAATATTTTTCTCTAATACAGTATAAGAGGACATGTGTCTATATCGTCCTAATGTACGGTGAGGAGAAGAGTTTGAATGGCCAAAGGTTCCAAGGATCACAGCTGAAGAACTGCAGAAAAAAGTTGAGTCTTGGTCAGAAAGCCTAAAACAACAACAGCAACAACAACAACAAAACAATGTTGTTTTTGGAGGGTTTCAAGAAAAAAAAACTAGAAAAGAAAACACTCTCATCCAAACAAATTTCAGCATATTTATTTGCTAGACACTACTGGAACTTCAAATAGGACTGGGTTCGATGGTCAGATGAAACAAACAGAAAAAAAAGCTTTTAAGCAGCAAACACTCTCATAACAGAGTTATGTGCCCTCTACAACTGAATGGCGTATTATTGTGCCGTCTCAAAGAGGCACAAAATCACTTTAACTGACTTTTTCATTAACTGTTCCCTGCTGGTGGAATGACCTGCCCAACTCAATCCGAGCAGCTGAGTCCTTAGCCATCTTTAAGAAACGTCTAAAAACACATCTATAAAAAAAAACACTAGCTTTCTATTTTTTTCTATTCTATCTACTTGTGTTCCTCTGTGTTTGTGTGTGAGTTTATGTGTGTGTGTGTGTGTGTATATATGTACTGTGTTAGGCTAACTGAGACTTGTCATTTGCATTTATATATTGTTGCTCTTTTGTTAGTTTTGACTGCTTTTATTGTCCTAATTTGTAAGTCGCTTTGGATAAAAGTCTGCTAAATGGCTAAATGTAATGAAATACTCAAAATGGGTTTGGAGGGATAAAAAAGTACCCCATGTGTACAATATAATATACTGATGGATCTTTAATGTTGTGGGCATATTTCTTGTTCAGATAGATGGTATAATGGATTCTATATAATGCTAATGCATAAAAAAATTAAACAATGACCGTCCATGCTAGAAATCTTATAATGGGCCATGGTTGGATCTTCCAACAGGACAATGATCCAAAAAAAAAAAACCTCAGAGCTGTTCTCTTGGCAAAAAAGTATTGGATAAAAAGTTATGATTAATTGTGACCAATGTGTATTAGAGAAAAAAACCATAATGAGATTTCTCTCACATATTACTGTAAATACTTATCCTCCAATGAAAGGTTTCAGATTAATTTTCACAACCTTCTTTGATCATATTTACCAATAATGGTAAATATGATATTGAAATGAATGTAAAACTAGTTATAACTAGCTGTGTGTTGACTTGAGTTTCTACAGCCTTCGGATCTGGCTGGGCTTCACATTTTAGACTGGTTTCACTTATCATGACTTAAAGAGGCATTTTGAAATGCATCACCCTCCATTATAAATGATGAAGTTGAATCTGAATAATGAATTGCAGAGCCTTTGCCATCTGCAATGAGAGAGAGAAAGAGCAGCTAAAGGAAATCTGAAGTCAGTGGTTGGAGAAGTTGATCAAAGAGGAAAAAACTGTGTGAAAGGCACAAAAGACCTAAATTTGAAGAGCAGATGAGGATACATTTTATTCCTCACACTGTTTTTCATAAGCACACCGGAAATGTTATAAACGAAAAGCAAATGTGATCTTCTCTTTTACATTGTTTTACAGTAGCAGCACTATAAATGTAACTTGTTCTCTTTGAATATATGAAATAAATCTAATGCACATCACTAGACTATTTAAACCAATGGAAACTGGTTAACTTATTTAAGCTACACTTTAACTTTCGGCTCTTTAGAAGTAACAAAATTACAGTATATCTTGTGAAAGTTTTGGTTGTTCTTCGGCTCTGCTTCTCTGTCCGTGTGAATGTGGTTCGTGGCATTGATGTTCACATGGATGCAGGACATATTTTTCCAACCGGTAATACCTGGATAGCCATCAGTTTGAATAATCCATGGTCTTTTTTTCTAGATACATACTGGATCCGGGTGACTGCAGTGACCCTCTGATCTGGATACAGACTGGATCTGGTGGCTATGGTGACCTCGGAATAAGTGAGTAACAGACTAATATTAGCATAGATGCCATTCTTCTAAAGATGTAGCAAGCACATTTGATGTAATGGGAAGTGTTCCCGGTTCCGGTTTACCTAATTAATGCAGCCTAAAAATCCAACGGATTTGGATATTAGAAGTGTATAAGTGTGTTATGTGTAAGCCAGGTTAAAGAGGTTTTTAATCTAGATTTAAACTGCAAGAGTGTGTCTGCCTCATGAACAATGTTAGGTAGGTTATTCCAGAGTTTAGGCGCTAAATAAGAAAAGGATCTGCCATCCACAGTTGATTTTGATATTCTAGGTATTATCAAATTGCCAGAGTTTTGAGAATGCAGTGGACGTGGAGGACTATAATGCAACAAGAGCTCATTCAAATACTGAGGTGCTAAACAATTCAGGGCTTTATAAGTAATAAGCGAGATTTTAAAATCTATACGATGTTTGATAGTGAGCCAGTGCAATGTTATCAGAACCGGGCTAATATAGTCATACTTCCTGGTTCTAGTAAGAACTCTAGCTACTGTATTTTGGACTAGCTGGAGTTTGTTTATTAAAAGTGCCATCTGTCATGTTTGGCAAAGAAATCAAGTCATACTCCACATTCCATACCAGATGGGGGCAGTATGCCTCAATAAAGTGAATTGGTCTACTCTAGAGTAACAAACGAGAAACGGCATAGTCTCTATGCTCCACCCCTACCTTCACAACAACAACCCTACAGCCATAGCCGAAGCCTAAGAGGACGTTTTGCCTCCAGAGGAACGTTGGGTGATGGCAAGTGATTTTGAAACATGACATCTTCAAGCTACTCCCCTTCACCTTTACCAGTGAATATGTTCATATTCGTTTTGTTCATATTACATTTTGAGTTGTATATACACATTATTTGAATTAAATTAATTTGACAGACAGCATTCTGTCAACATCATTGGTCAACATCAGACAGCTGATGTTGACCAAGCTAGCGCCAACCAACGTAACCAGAGCTGCCAACTCTCAAGCATTCACCGTGAGACACACGCAATTGACACTTTTCACATGCTTTCACGCCACACATCAATTTTCTCACGTACATAAAAACCACGAAGCAAAGAGGACACGGAGACCAAGAGACTAGTCAGAGCAGGTTAATTATGATATAAAAAAATGGGTAAGTTATAGCTAGCTAACTATCAAACGCAGCTACGGTTAGCCATCGTTAACATTAGCACGTTTATCGAACAGCCTTCGATACATTTCTATGTTATAACTTCCCGAAAAAAAATACACAAACATATAAAACAAACTTCTAGCGAAATACTTACAACATCTAACTTACCAATCCAAAAGAAATGTTGCAAGTTCGGTGTCGAACCTCATTTCTTTCAGGTCCATCAGTTGTCTCCAGCGATTGAAAGCAGTGCCGATGTTTACTCTGGTTTGGCTCCTTTTCTTATCGGATTTGATTTGTGATTCCGAGCGCGGTTGTTTCCCTGTAGCGGGTAGTGGTCTCTTGCCAAGGGCTTCATTCTTCATTCAGTCTTCCTTCCGCTCTCTTCCCTGAACTGAAATGAAGTAGTGGGCTGTACTTTCAACACGATTGACATCAGGTTCAGGTACGCCCACAAGCCGTGCGACTTATTCGTGTATTGCAGGTTGGCTGGTGGTTATGTTGCCCGCATACCGCCTCCCATGGCCGAAACCGGTATTACGACACCTGTCGGGCCGGGGCTAGTAATGCTAATGCTAATTAAGGTTGATATCTCTGCAGCACTATAACTTGACATTTTTTTAATGACATCATCGCCCTTATTTCTTCTCATTCTTTTGATGCGTGTAGGTCATTTTTTGGATATTTTTACCTCAATTTTTGCACATGGCACCTTTAAGCGTGCAGAACAACCACCCAATAAAGCATTACAATAATCTAACCTTAAGGTCATAAAGGCATTGATTAACATTTCTGCATTTGAAATTGAGAGCATAGGTTGTAATTTAGATATATTTTTGAGAAGGAAAAATGCAGTTTTACAAATTCTATAATATGTGGATTTTACTTTCTAAGGAAAGATTGCTATCAAATAGCACACCTAGGTTCCTAATTGATGATGAAGAATTGACAGAGCAGCCATCAAGCCTTAAAAAGTGTTCTAGGTTATTTCATGCAGAGTTTTTAGGTCCTGTAATTAACACCTCTGTTTTTTTTTCAGAATTTAGCTGTAAAAATTACTAGTCATACAGTTTTTTATATCGACTCTGCATTCCGTTAGATTTTCAAATTGGTATGTTTAACCAGGCCACTAAAGAAATATAGAGCTGAGTCTCATCAGCATAACAGTGAAAGCTAACACAGTGTTTCCTGATGATATCTCCCAAGGGTAACATGTAAAGCATGTAGAGTAATGGCCCTAGTACTGAGCCTTGAGGTACTCCATACTGCACTTGTGATCGATATGATACCTCTTCATTCACTGCTACGAATTGATGGTGGTCATATAAGTACAATTTAAACCATGCTAATGCACTTCCAGTAATGCCAACAAAGTTTTCTAGTCTATGCAAAAAGAATGTTGTTGTCAATAATGTCAAACGCAGCACTAAGATCCAATAGCACTAATAGAGAGATACAACCATGATCAGATGATAAGAGCAGTCTCAGTACTATGATAACGTCTACATCCTGACTGGAAATTCTCACAGATACCATATTTTCTCTAAGAATGAATATAATTGTGAGGATACTACCTTTTCTAGTATCTTGGACAGAAAATGGAGATTTGAGACTGGTCTATAATTAACTAGTTCTTTGGGGTCAAATCTTTTTGACAGTTTTTTTGATGAGAGGCTTAATAACAGCCAGTTTGAAGGTTTTGGTTACATATCCTAATGACAATGAGGAATAAATAGTCAGAAGAGGATCTATGACTTCTGGAAGCACCTCTTTGGAAGTCAAGTAGTTCATAAAGTCATTACTGCTGTGATGTTGGGAAATGTCAACACTTGTTGATGCTTTATTTTTCGTTAATTTAGCCACAGTAGTGAATAAATACCTGGGGTTATGTTTATTTTCTTCTAAAAGAGATGAAAGGTAATCAGATCTAGCAATTTTAATGCTTTTCTGTAGGATAGGTTACTTTCCCACAAAGCAATACAAAATACCTCTAGTTTTGTTTTCCTCCAGCTGCACTTCATTTTCTGGGCTGCTCTCTTTTGGGTGTGAGTGTGCTCATTATACCACGGTGTCAGACTGTTTTCCTTAATCTTCCTTAAACATAAAGGAGCAACTGTATTTAACTGTATTTAGACTGTATTTTTAATCAGCTGAACAAATACTTAAAACCAAATGGATACCTGGACAATTTTCAATCTGGTTTCTGACCGCATCATAGCACAGAGCCAGCACTCATTAAGATAATAAATGATACTGCTTAAATTCTGACTCTGGCAAAATATCAGTGCTGGTATTGCTAGATCTCAGTGCTGCGTTTGACACTGTCAATCATAACATACTACTAGAGAGACTGGAAAACTGGGTTGGGCTTTCTGGGATGGTACTCAAATGGTTCAGGTCATACTTAGAAGGGAGAGGTTATTATGTGAGTATAGGAGAGCATAAGTCTAAGTGGACGTCCATGAGATGCGGAGTCCCACAAGGCTCAATTCTTGCACCGTTCTTGTTTAGCCTGTATATGCTCCCACTAAGTCAAATAATGAGAAAGAACCAAATTGCCTATCACAGCTATACTGATGATACCCAGATTTACCTAGCCTTATCTCCAAATGATTACAGCCCCATTGACTCCCTCTGCCAATGTATTGATGAAATTAATAGTTGGATGTGCCAGAACTTTCTTCAGTTAAACAAGGAAAAAACTGAAGTAATTGTATTTGGAAACAAAGATGAAGTTTTCAAGGTGAATGCATACCTTGACTCTAGGGGTCAAACAACTAAAAATCAAGTCAGGAATCTTGGTGTGATTCTGGAGACAGACCTTAGGTTTAGCAGTCATGTCGAAGCAGTAACTAAATCAGCAAACTATCATCTAAAAAAACATTGCAAGAATTAGATGTTTTGTTTCCAGTCAAGACTTGGAGAAACTTGTTCATGTCTTTATCACCAGCAGGGTGGACTATTGTAATGGTCTCCTCACCGGCCTTCACAAGAAGACCATTAGACAGCTGCAGCTCATCCAGAATGCTGTTGCCAGAATTCTGACTAGAACCAGAACATATGAGCATATCACAACAGTCCTCAGGTCCTTACACTGGCTTCCAGTTACATTTAGGATTGATTTTAAAGTACTTTTACTCGTATATAAGTCACTCAATGACCTAGGACCGAAATACATTGCAGATATGTTCACTGAATATAAACCAAACAGACCACTCAGATCACTAGGATCAAGTCAGTTAGAAATACCAAGGGTTCACACAAAACAAGGGGAGTCCGCCTTTAGTTACTATGCCGCCCACAGTTGGAATCAGCTTCCATAAGAGATCAAATGTGCTAAAACATTAGTCACATTTAAATCTAGACTCAAAACTCATCTTTTTAGCTGTGCATTTATTGAATGAGCACTGTGCGATGTCCAAACTGATTGCACTGTTTTTTTACATATTCACTGTATTTTGTCAAATCATTTTATATTTTTAATGTTCATTTTAAATAAGTATTTTTTTACATCATTTTCAAAGTTTTTAAATTGCTTGTTTTATTTTTGTGATTATTTTTCTTCATGATTATTTTACTTTCTTTTATGTAAAGCACTTTGAATTACCATTGTGTACGAAATGTGCTATATAAATAAACTTGCCTTGCCTTGCTAAAATGCTAGAAAAGTCCATTGTTTCTGTTACATCATCAAGTTGTTCTGAGGTTTTGGATATGCTAAGGAATTGGGATACCTCAGGAAAATTACTTACAAAGCAGTTTTTTGTGGTAGAAGTGATGGTTCTATCATTTATTTACAATTACAGTTTTAGCTATATGAAGTTTGCACAAAACTAAATAATGATCTGAGATATCATCGCTTGGCTGCATTTTAACACCATCAACATCAATTCCATGTGACAGTATTAAATCTAGAGTATGATTTTGACAATGAGTAGGTACTGAGATGTGTTGTCAAACCCCAATAGAGCTCAGAATGTCTATAAATGCTGATCCCAATGCATCTTTTTCATTATCAACATGGATATTAAAATCACCAACAAATAAAACTTTATCTGCAGCCGGCACTAACTCAGATATAAAATCAGCAAACTCTTTAATAAAGTCTGTATGTTACCCTGGTGGACTTTATACAGTAGCCAGTACAAACATCATAGGGGATTTATCATTAACATTTGTTTCTCTGGATAATGTTATATGAAGCACCATTACTTCAAACGAGTTATACTTGAAGCTCGAGAAATACTGAAAACATTGTTATAAATTGAAGCAACACCTCCCCCTTTACCTTTTGGACGTGGCTCATGTTTATAACCGTAATCTTGGGGGTTGGACTCATTTAAAACAATGTTATCATCAGGTTTCAGCCAGGTTTCTGTCAAACAGAGCACATCTATATTATGATCAATGATCATATCATTTACAAAAAGTGCTTTCGTAGAAAGGGACCTGATGTTCAATAAGCCAAGCTTTATCATTTGTTTCAACAATATTGCATCTTTGTTTCATTTCTTGAACCTCAATTAAATTGTTACTCTTAAATTGGTTTGGACGTTTTTTGTATTTTCTACTTCGGGGAACAGACAGTCTCTATAGTGTGATATCTAGGTGAAAGAGTCTGTATGTGCTGAGAATTAACTGATTTCTGTCGCGTGAGTTGGCTAGCAGACAGTCGGTTTAGCCAGTCTGTCTGCTTGTGGTCATAAGTCATGTCATGTGGTTTTCATCTCTTCCCTTAAAGGGGTTCTATTATGCTCTTTTACAAAGTCTTGATTTTGTTTTGGGAGTGTACTAGAACAGGCTCTCATACTAGGTTGTTTGAAAAAAAAAACATTATTTTTCACATATTTTACATTATTACAGCACATCTCTCCCCAGTCTGGCATGAACAACTTGAATAGTTCTTGTATCAAATGAAGGCCTGCCTTCTGAAATACGAAATTTGCTGTGATTGGTTAGCTGGGCCAGCATGTGTTGTGATTGGCACTTGGCGCCTGGTCATGAAATGTCATGCCCCTTACCAGGGGCGTCACTAAAAAAATATTTGATTAATACATTTTTGATCGCTTCAGTCCCCTTTAAAAAAACTCATCTGAAACGGCGGCAAGCTGCGTCAAGTTTCGGCTCCTCCCCTTATCTGAGTCTGCTTGGATTTAGCGCATTTTTCAATCTGCAGGGTCGCCGAGCAGAGCGAACATCAGAGAGCACAAGGTGTGTGTCATGTGTGCGTGCATTTATTGATAGATTGCTAATGCTATGATATTACATCTGCATCGGTGCAGTTCTTTGTCATAAATGCATTGCAGTTTACATAATGTAATGTTACTGGAGCATTGGGAGCACACGGGACGGCTCGGTTTCTCATCCAATACCAATACGTTTCGCTGCGTTCACCTTCAGCCCTTGTGTGGTAGTTGTTTTTTATTCCTACAAAAATGAAGTGATTAACACCCATGAAAACATACTTTAGATTCAGAAAACGATCATGATTTATTTTCATTTACTTTTTAAAATTACAGACATATTATTATGTATTTTGACATTACATTATGCAGTCATGCACAGAAATGATTAAAGACACACATCATTGTCTGAAAGCACTAGATGGCCCAGAGAGAGAATGTGGAGTTATTTTGTTTTGTATTATTAAATATAGTTTTGTAATGAGTCAGGAGGAGTGTCATGATACATAAATTAGACTAAGCGTAGAGTAAAGGGATTTTTGATTTTCTTGATTTATACTATTTATACTAGATTTGTACTTGATTTATGGAAGTGGCAAATTGATAATTCATGTTGTTATTTTTAATAAATAGAAATAAATATAGAACAGATTAATCATATTGCCAATAGACAATCACATTAATACATGGTTTGTCTATATTCTTAATGAATATTAGCTGGTTAGTTAAAATACTTAAAATGACAATACCACTGTGTTCCCAAGATTCATTTCAGTCATTGAACCCTGACATTGTTTTAACTGTCTGCCAATTTCCCTGTACATTTTATAAGAAAAAGCAGTGGTATCGTCAAAGGAAAAAATTCCTATCTGAGGTTTGTATGTGAGCATAGAAATGCAAACAGTAAAATGTTGTGTTTGTACTGGAAACATGTGTGCGTGTGTTTGTACAGTGAATGAATCAGGAGGTCTTCATTGTAAAAAAAAAAAAAAAAAATCGACATTAACTATTTTGTAGTGGTCACATCCAATAATTATTTTTTTATTACAGTGTTGTATATGGCTCATTCAGTACTCCTACTCCCGTATATGAAATACAGGGAATACAATGGAATAGTGGATTGCAGTAAGGTTAGTAGCATACCACCCTACCCTAATAGTCAAATAATATTTTTTTAATCATACCCTTATTGGGGGCTGAGCCCCCCTAAAATCAAAATCCTAGAATCGCCCCTGCCCCTTACCATTGCTGCCTGCGAGCTTCAGTGAAAATATTGCATCAAAATCAAATCAATTTGAGCGCGATTATAACCAATCTAAGTTTGTCTGTCTTGGGAAAGCTAGAGTGTCTCCAGCATAGTGATAACACTCGTTGTCTTTTCTAGTGCAGCTCAACCAAGTCTCGTCCATTCATTGATACCTGTGTTATCACAAATCTCCGGAAATATGTGTTGTAGTCCAAATTAGTTGTTTGTTGTAGTTTTTGAAAAGGTTTTTTTTTTTTTTGTAAATAAAATATCTCCTTTTGAATTGGACTTTGAGCTTTGTAACTTTGCAGATTTTCTTTTATGCTCAAACAACAACATTACAAACTAACTAAAGTTGAAAAAGTGAAAAAGCATAATAGCACCCCTTTAATAATGGGATTTTGAGAAACACCATCAATGTGTTTTATGTGGAATATTAAAGTATGCTAGTGCTGAAAATCTCATATTGTATATATAATCGTATATGCATTTCTCAAAATAAAAAAAAAAATCAAGTTGGTATGATTCTTTCAGGTATTCATGAAATGTCTGTAACATAATTTTATCCCTCAATGGTTTTGTAAAACAACACCCTTTTTACCTTGTAAAAAGTGCTCTGTTCACAGCGATCATATGTCTCTTTAAATGATAATGAGCTACTGCTCACCCCACCCCTCTCTTCCATTTTTTGTGTATTCGGTGACAAGTTACCATCAAAATCAAAAGTAATTCACTGCGTCCTCAGTGGCTCTGATGTTGGGAGAAAATGAAGATTCTATGTCTGTTTTACACTGCAATTTGAGCTGCGCATCAGCGTAGTCTCGTGTAGCCAGACCTTCACGCTAGATTCGTTCGGGACATTGGTGTCAACGCTTGATGGAGGGCGTGTCTGAAGCTTGGCGCAGATGCAATCTCATCATAGTGACAACAGCCAATTACATTGGTCCTCAACAAAACACATAAAAGGCGGCTTTTGACAGCTAGTTTGTGATACGAAATAAACTACGATTTGGTTGCGCTAGTGATTGCTTGTGTAGTTGTAGTTCATATACTTCATAAGGTCAGGCGATGTGGTGCTTCTCTGTTTAGCAGTGTTGCATGAATACAGTTGGCTAGCTCCTTAGCTAGGGTATTTGCAAAAGACAATCTGATTGGCTGATGCCCCCCGTTGGCACTTGAAAAGTTCTTCTGTCATGAGCAATGCTATGACAATGGCTTTCTTCTTCCATGAGAGGGTTTGGAGGCATGGCATCTTTGTTTCCAGGTGAAATGTTAAAGACATGACTCACACGCCTCCCAGAAATCCTGTAGAGTTCAACCAATCAGATGACAACTTCGAAACTCCTGAAGTGTTTCCAATTTTGTGTTCTATATGCATCAAACGTTCAGCAACATTCCTTGAACGTGACGTCTGAGGCTGTGACTATACTTCAGCGTAACTATAGCATCACTGCAGCTAAGAGTATTTACACTGGAAGCGTTTGTACAGTGTCACAGCAGCGGCTCCAAAGCTACATATTTCTTTACAAAGACAGCTATATATTTGTTTTTAGAAGTTGATCAGTTGTAAACTCAGACAAAACCATCGCTTCAATGCTGCTCATGCGATTCTCGCGCTTGACACTCACACGCTGCTCCCGCTCCTGGTGTGAAAGCATTCATTTGTTAACATGCACGCTGAAAAAAATGCTGTTCACATGCTGATTACGCATGCTGTGTGTATCTGGCCTTATGTTCACCTTTACATCCAACTTCAAAACAATTGCATTGCTAATGAGACATTGTTGTCACTACAGCTGCTCGAACGTGGAGAAAATGGTGGACATCATACAACTGGCTAATACGGGACAGTCTGCCAGCAGTCGTGGAAGGGGCCTGAGCAGAATGATGTGACACTGCTCATGAAAATCAAAACGGTTTTATACTTGAGACTGTTTAAGTTTTTTGGGGACTAAAAAAAAGGAGAGAATGGATTTTTCATTGTAGGATAGTTGTGATCATGCACTGTTTAGACATTTATATGCAAACACCATGTAAAAGTGAACTTTGCATCCAATGTCCCCATTAAGATAAAACCTTACCTTGTTATAATATTTTATTTTATTTATGTATTAGGTCATTCTTACTGTATTTTATCTATATATCAATCGATCAGTTGATATCCAACTTTTCTGGCTAGACATCCATCATGTTCAATCAAACCTACCAGTTATGGCTCGCTTCAGTTGATCTGCTTGCTCTGCATCCTCCTACCTCCACTCCATCTTATGGGTCTACATCCCCTCACACCAAAAAGCCATTCGGTAAGCGAGCGACAGCTTGTGGTACAAGATAACTTTCCAGAACATTTTTGTTCACTGTTCCTTGCTGGTAGAATGATCTTCTCAAGCATATCCAGAATGCTGAATCACTGACAATATTCGACAAACAGCTGAAACCTTGTCTCTTTTATTAGCACTTCACTGCATATATACATATTCTTTATTGCTTTCACTATTCCTAAATCCCTCCCTGTTCTAGCTTGTACTATTCAAAACACATTCTTAAACCTTGTATTATTAGCACTTCTTGTGTTTATTTCCTCTTTACGATCAATCAGTTGTGTTCCTGATTTGTCACTTTGAAAAAAAAATTGTCTGCTAAATGAATAAATATACATGTACATATATGCTTTTAGCCATGAATATAATTGTATTTACGATATGTGTTTTAAACCCATGACCATGATGTTATTTAGATGTTTGTAAATGCTCATTCTAGTGTTTCTAATTCAATGGGACAGTCTCAATCCGTCTTGACACAATGATTATACAGCTGAATATTGATTGAGCCGCAGTCAAACCACTGCAGATTCCCATATGTATCCATATTTCATCACACAGTTGAGTCTTAATCGTAAATCTTCACTGATTTGAATCCTTTGAGTTATCAACCACATGTATGCACTTTAACACTAGATGTCTGCATTCAATATGAACAGCCAGTCGTAGTTTTTATTTAGTTTTTATATTACATCAGCCAGCGGTGTAATTTTATTCACATGCTAGTTCCACCCTTTGGTTTTCTGGATGTCTCCCTCTTCTTCTGTATCCATTATTGGGTTTGTACTCTTATTTTTAGCTGAGGAAATCAGATCCACGTGTTTGGCTCAGTGAGGCATTTTATGGCACTGCAGAGCCACAAGTCTTTTAAAATCCTGGTACTATAGTTTCCACTGTCTAACTGAGGAATCTCACATCCATTCAACAGACACTCAGACCTTTTAACTGGGTCTGCAATGAACTTAGGATTCATTTATTGTTCACACTTACACTTGATCAGTGTTGAGAAAAAAAAAAAAACTTTGTTACTGTATCTTTCAAAACCTCTCATTTTGAAGTACTTCAACTTGTAGTCAAGTTACAGTATATAAAAATAGATATCAGAGAGGTATTTTATCATTCAAAACTAATTCTCGCTCAAAAAACAATGAGGGATTTTGAATAAATGAATTTGATTGAATTTCTATTAGGTTATAAAATAAAACATGAAAAGATAAATGTGCACTAAATCAACATCTTAAACATAACCACTGATGAATAGCTGTGTTTAACAAAATATTTTGCTATGAAAGATGCCAAATGCATTACATTGACTCAAATACCTACTGTAAATATTTTATTCGTCAAGCGATTCACTAAAAAGAATCTGTCTTTTCAACGCTGTATGAGAGTGCGAAGGCATTTTAAGCCCCTTTTGAGTTCTTAAGACAGACCAGATGTCATAATGGTCTTCTCTTCACCTCTAAGTGTGAAGAAGAGCTCAGAGGTCAAAGGTTGTGCAGGTTAACAGGGCATAGTCTCCCTCAATGCAGAGCTGCAAAGCTTTCACATAAGAAGAGGTAATTTGACAAACACTACCTTTAGAGAGGCAGAATGAGACACTAGGTGTAACACTAGGGCTTCTTCAGTCTCTGAGATCCTCACTGCTGTGTGAGGAATTCATATATGAGCAGAGAGATGACAAGAATGAAATATGCTTTGAGTCTGTGTGTGTGTTTGTTTTCATGTGTGGGGTGCAGGGTCCAAATTGAATACCTGCTATCTTCGTAAATTAGCAAAAAATGGCTTTGGTGACAAACTAAATGTAACGGAGGCCAATGAGTTTTGGACTGACGCCAGTGGCTGCAGTCATTTAGCTTCCTTGTTAATTCGTCCACCTCCCATGCTGGAGATACGGGTTTAAGGCCCACTCGGAGTAAGGACAGGATGTTGCAGCGTGGACTCAGGAGAGAGGGGTTACATTGGTGCCGTGACCCGGATGGGAGTGAGGTTTAGGGGATTGAGTGTAATAGGGGCAGTGAGTTGGAGCTGTGCAGGTAAACCTCACTCTCCTGATGTCAAGAGATGCACTAGTGACTGTCGCTAGTGGCTGCAGTCATTTAGCCTTCTTGTTAGTTCGTTCACCTCCCATGCCAGAGAACCGGTTTCAAGGTCCACTCATAGCGAGGATGAGGTTTGGCGGCGAGGATGGCTAGAAACTGCAACTTAATGCATGGATTAATTCACAAGACAGGGTAATTGTTTGTTTGTTTGTTTGTTGTTGTTTTTTCATAAAAAATTATGGATAATGTATTATTTTTTCTTTGTTGCTAATTAGTGCTGGGCGATAAAACAATAATGTAAATTATCGCAATATTTTCCTTGATAAAAAGGTTACAAGAGTTCAGTAAATGTTCAATATAAAGTTAATGCGCCAAAAGCAAAATGAAACAGTGCTGTGAGATCCAGTGTGAAGCGCTTGGATTCAGCAAAGAACAAAAATGACTGATTTAAACTAGTTTAAAGGCAGATAAAACAACACTGTCAAACAGGAGAAACACTGTGTGCAACGATACAGTCCGAACACTTGTCAACAAATCTTCATCTTTTACCATGGATTTATCAGAAAGAGCTTTATTGCCAGGTATGTTTACACATATGAGGAAGTTGTTTTGGTGTCAGAAGCTTCCACAGCACGAACAGATTTCAGTGACAAGACACAGATAGTAAAAATAGAATAAGTATATATAAAACATTATACAAAAGTAGACAACAGATGAATATCACTCTTTGGAACATGCAGAAACTAAGAAAAAAATAAGATATTTATTATGCTAAGGAAAAAGTTTGCTAAGGAAAAATGTCAGGAAAAACTGAAGAATTGAGAAAAAGGTGTTTGTCATGTTCTGACCATAAAGAGTAGTTTAAAACAACAATTAACAGCCTGGTTTCTACAACTTTCCCTTAGGAGCAAACATCTGCCTTAAAACTCGAAAGAAATAAAGATTTGAAATTTATCATGATAATTATTGATATCGACTGATATGAAAATATTTTTGGCTGTATCGCCAAGCCCTATTGCTAATATTCAAATCATTAAACGTACAGTATGCAATTTTTGGCCACCAGGGGTCACTCAATCAAAATAATAACATAAGACGTGGGGAAAGAGCGTAGGCTCATGGGAGTTGTTGTTCATTGGAACACGCGCTCTGTCACTCCCCACATTCCTCACTCATTTTAACTGAGGCCGGCGACACACTGGATGCGTGGTGCAAGCGTCTCAGCTGCGTGGCGTGTCAGTTTTTAATTCGGCTCCCATGTTAATAGGTTAGAGCTTGCAGACTGCCTGTGTGAGCCGCGCGGAAAATGCGTGCTTGCTAGAAATAGAAGAGACGCCTATTTTTCACGCGACACGCGCGTGTGTTGGAAGCGTTTCCAGGCAAAATATAATAGGAAAATATGTTTATATGTAATTTTGTACACAAATACATATTAATTCATGACATTTTGATGTTTGAAAGTCTATAGGTTGACATAAATTCAGATATAAATGTAATTTAAAAAAAAAAAAAATAATAATTATCGATTTTCAAATATTGCACCTGTCAAACATAGTCTATTTTGCCGTCAATACTGTTGACGGTGTCCTTTATCAGTAGGCTTTATATTTATGTTCAACATGAAGTAGAGATATTGTTGTCATGAAGACAAAAGCCTGGTCTGTCAGCGGTCTCCCTTCACCTACAGCAGCAGCAGCCTAATATTTTGACAATCACGTCTTTTCGAACGGAGAGATATATGAATTATCAGACCCCTATCAAATCAATATTCCATCTAGCTAGTAGTAATATATGTTAAAAAAACACGGTTGCCTTTCGTTAATAATTATAATTACGTTTATACTATGATATCGAACAAGATAGTGAACTGCATTTAAAGCTACTTTATCCAGCTAGATATAGAACGCATGTAGATTTACATTATACTCTACATGAGAGCTAGTCCGTCTGCGTTTTACACAAGACATCATCGTTTCACAAAATATACGGATAGATACAGTTAGCTGAATGGATGCATACCTGTTTATTAGAATGCAAGCATCTCTCTGTAGTTTCAGCTTGTCACGAAGCTCTCTCTATCTTGGAAATGCAACTCCAATATTTACCCGTGTCTTGTTTGTTCTCTTGTCCCAAAACCTTCTCAGGTCATTTATTTCACCCGTACGTTTGACTGCGCTTCACAGAACGTGCAGACAAAGCATAATCATGATCCATAACTAAGTTATTGATTTGAGGTATAAATACGAATATAAACAATATAAATATAAAATATAATAGTCTCGATCAAGGCTAGCTACTACTTTTTCTTCTTCGTCTCGTCTTTGCTTCTGTTCACCTTTGTATTTGGCGGTTCCGCAGGAAGTTAGATAAACTAGAGGGGTCAAAGTTTATATGACGCCATAGACGGGTGACAAAACGGAAATAAAGAAACGTGCCGTGTCTTCTAATTAAACTATAATTTTCTCTGGATTTGAAAGTTCGTGGAAACTTTCGGGATAATGTAAGTACATGTTACCGGTCTAAACAAAGAAGGATGAGATATGGTAACTGTATAAAATGATGAGAAAACACACATTAGTGTCTGCAGCGTTCTGGCGCTTTCTTTTAATGACTTTGCCCTTTCACCCTAACGTCATTCCTCATCACTCTAGTGCAATGCGCCACCTACAGGCCTCAATCAGAATACACTTAATTCTATGCAACATTAGAATAACTTTTTAGACTCTTTTAAATACTTGAACTGAAGAAAGAGAGAAAAAATAATAATTTTGGGTTACCTATTATTACTCAGTACTTTTATCTTTCACTGTAATATTTTCAGTCCGTCACACTCTCCCCTATTTTTTTTTATATGACTCCTGACATCAAAACTAGGTCAGTCTATTTCCTTTCAGTCATTCATCTAACAAGTCCAGATAGGTATTGGTTGCCACCAAGGAACTGCATTAAATAACTGATAAGTCATTGGACTTCTCGGAATCATGTAAGGCTGTACTGCATTTAAATGAGTTTGTCTGTATGTCGGTTGACCTAATATGTCATAAGTCAGTATTCCTTTTGGCTTTGCTTGTCTGTTTGATCTTCGTAAAGTCTCTTGGTCCCCTTCATCAGCACTCTCACATTGTTCATTTTGCCTTACAGGTAATTCTCGACTTGACGGCGGCAGCTCTTCTGGGCATTACCCAACCATATCCTCTTCTTCTAGAACCTGCTCCTCGCCTTCTGCTTGATCATCCTGTCTGGTCACTGGTTCTGACAATGGTGTTGCCGAAGGGTAAAACTCTCTCGCAATTGGTCTTAACTGAGATCTCTTTTCAGTCTGGGACCTCTGTAGTAGTTCAACGTGGTCATGATTTCCTGCAGTCACTGGCAAGTAAGGATAGTACCATTGTTCGTCCTCCGAGCCTTCCTCTTCCTGATCCACACTCGACTTCCCTCTTATTCAGTGGTCTCTTCTTTACAGGTACTTTTAGAGTGTGATCTTCAACAGGTAAATCATTCACTGGTAGTAAAAGGTTTCAGTGTAATACTCGAATGGTCTTTTTACCAGTTTCAGGTTGGATCTTGTACACAGGCCCCTCTTTGATCCTCTCCACTACTTTGTGCACTACCTCCTCCCAGTAGGGACGAAGCTTGCCTGACCCTCCTCTCTCAGAAAGGTTCCTTACTAAAACCCGATCACCTGGCTGCAGAGGTACTCCTTTCACTTCCTATCATAGTACTTCTTTCCTTTCGCCGATGACTTTTGGCTATTTTCGGATGCAATCTTGTAAGCTTCTTGCATTCTGGATGCCCACTTCTCAGCAAACGTCAGGTGGCTTGGGGTCTCTTTTTCCGGTTTTAGGTTAAACATCAGGTCAATTGGCAACCTGGGGGACCTCCCATACAGTAAAAAGAACGGTGAGTATCCAGTGGCTTCGTGTCTGGTACAATTATACACATGAACCAGATGTGGAAGGTGTTCTTTCCAATCAGCCTTTTTCTCTTCCTCCAGAGTGCGAAGCATTTGCAACAAGGTACGGTTTAGCCTTTCAACTGGGTTACCCTGTGGGTGGTAAGGGGTAGTCCTTGAATGAGAAATCCCTGCCAGTTGTTGCAGTGTCTGGAACAAATTATTCTCGAACTCCCGTCCTTGATCATGGTGGAGTCTCTCTGGATATCCGAAGCGTGGTATGAAATCCTGAAAGATCTTCTCTGCTGCCGTTTTCCCTGATTTATTCTTTGTTGGATATGCCTGTGCAAAGCGCGTGAAATGATCCACCAGGACGAGTATGTATTCGTGCCCTCCTCGGCTTGGCTCCAAGTGCAGATAATCAATGGAGACCAATTCGAAGGGTGAACTGGTGGTAATCGAACCCATAAGCGCTCTCTCAGGAACATTTGGACGCTTCCGTTTGATACAGTTGCACTTTTTGATCACATAATCATCAATTTCCTTCTGCATGAAAGGCCAGTAATATCTATCCCGTGCTAAATGGGTTACCTTGTCAGCACCAATGTGACCCATGTTGTCGTGGAGGTTCACGTAGGTGGTCTGTGATGTCTACTGGATATCGCGAAAGTGTAACTGCGTCTGCATTCTGTTTACCTGGTCTGTACTTTATATCGAAATGGAAATCGGACAATTCACCGACCCAGCGATGACCCACATCATTTAATCTGGGGGTACTCAAGACATAAGTCAAGGGATTATTGTCCGTGTACACTGTAAACGTTGGGGCATAGTACAAGTAATCCCTGAATTTGTCACAGATTGCCCACTTTAAAGCTAAAAATTCAAGTTTACCTGAATGTAAATGGTAACTGCGCTCTGCTGGAGTCAATGTTCTTGAGCCAAATCCGATAACACGAAGTTTACCGGCTTGTCGCTGGTAAAGTACAGCACCTAAGCCCTCATTTGATGCATCGGTGTGCAACACGAAAGGCAAATCAAAATCAGGGTATGCCAGAATCGGTGGATTGGTAAGCATCTCTATGAATTTTGACACAATGGCCCGATGTTCAGATGTCCACTGAATAGGGGTTCTCGATGGCATTTGTGCTTTGGTCTCATTCCTCACCTTCTGCTTACTTTGGCTGGTCTTTGCTACTTTCACAACCGACTTTTCCTTGGGGTTCTGCAGGAGCTCATACAGGGGCTTCGCTATTCTTGAGAAATCCTGGATGAAGGATCTGTAGTAACTTAGAAACCCTAATAAAGTTCTAACTTCCCCCACTGTTTTTGGTTCTTTCTTTTGCAATACAGCCTCAAGATCCTTCAGGTCAATCTCAATGCCTTCTCCTGACACCATCCGACCAAGGTATCTGACCTGCGTCTTGAAAAGTTCACATTTCTTTGGACGGAGTTTGATACCATACTCACGCATTCGGCAGAGCACTTGCCTCAGGTCTTCGACATGCTCATGAAAGGTTTTTGAATAGCAAAGCACATCATCCAGGTAAGGAGAACAGCATTTGTCAGTTATGCCCTCTAGAACACTCTCCATACACCTCTGGAAGGCTGCTGGAGCATTAGTTAATCCAAAAGGGATCCGCTTCCACTCATAGAGCCCCCAGGGGGTGCTAAATGCCGTCATCTGCCTTGACTCCTCATCCACAAATCCCTGATGATATGCACTACCCTGGTCAAGAATGGAGAACCATGTGAATCCTCCTAGACTGTCCAGCAAATCTTGTATCCTCGGTAGTGGGTGTCTATCTGGAATCGTCTTCCGGTTCAACTCTCGATAGTCAACACATAGCCGTAAGCTACTGTCCTTCTTCCGGACACAGACTACTGGTGAGGAGTACGCCGAGGAAGATTTCTTAATCCAGCCACGGTCGAGGAGGTTTTGTACATACTCTTTAACTTCCTTGTATAAGGGTTTTGGAATGGAATTGTAGCATTTCTGAACTGGAGTGTCATCTTTTAAATTAATCTTCAACTTCAGTTTGGGATGCGTCCTATATCTCCATCATCATGAGCAAAGACATCAGATTCGTCGTAAAGCATTCGGCACATCAACCACAGTCGGAAATAGTTCAAGGCCATCTTGGACTGGCCATTCTGGGAGTGGTTCGAATGGCATGACTCCCCCTTCAGGCCCACCTCTAATTCTGCATTTGACTTCGCAGAGTTCGCCTCTTTTAACCGTGAGTCCTTTCTTCCCTACTTTTACCACACAACTGTCCCACATTTCCTCTGAATCTGCTAATTGCACGACATCATTGACAATATTGTTAGCTATGCCCTGTCTTACATTCATAGCTTTACTCAGCAGAATGGTTAGATTTTCAATGCTATTTGGCTGGTCACTGCTTCCTCTGATCAATTCTTCAATGACATTAAAACCCAGAAGTGGATTGTCATTACAGCAGTCGCTTACTAGCATTGGTACCTGAATAGAAAAGGTTCCAGATCCATTACTTTTGAGTTCAAAGAGTACTTCAATCCATCCAACAAATGGAATCACACAGCCATTGGCAGCAGTAATTAGGAGCTGATGGTCGGAAAGTAAGTCTTCTATTGGCTTGATAGGCACATTTGGAAGGAACTTTTCTACCCACGTCTTTCCTACCATGCTTACTTGAGCCCCTGTGTCCAACAGCATTTCAGTAAGAACCCCATTTAACCAACATGACAGCATACATTTTCTGCCAATCAGTTGTGCTGCTTGTTTTTTTGGTGACTGACGATTTTTCCAACTTATATTTTCAGAATGGTGTGTGGGCACATAATTTACCTTTACACGGGACGGACAGCTTGATGTGGTCACTGGTTGTCCCGTACCAGTGACCGCCTCCCGTTTCCCACCTTTGTTCCCTTCATTAGGCAACCAACCACTCTGTGTCCTGCCTGGCCGCAGCGGAAGCAATGGCAGCAGTCCTGATTTCCTCGCTGGATGCAGTCGTCACATCTACGCTTGCTTTCAGGTTTGTCTGAAACTTTAACATTCATTAATGGTGCGGCAGTTTGGCTTTCAATTGTAGCAGAGGGTCTCATCATCCTTTCAAGGTTTTCAGTGAGAGCAGCAACCTGAGCTGCCAGTTCCATTAAGGCAGTGCGATTTGCTCGAGCTTCTCCTTCCATTCTCTTTTGCAATGTGTCATAGCTTTTCTCACTATCCTCTTGGGACTGGGCGGAACTAACAGTCAGAAGTTTGTGTTTATATACAGTGCTAAGACGCTTCTGTCTCTCCGCTTCCTCATTAGCTGATTTAGTAACCTGCTCTAAGATGAAGTCATCAGTCACTGTCAAGTCAGAGATGTGAGGCTTAATGTCCGATCTGATATTACCATTTTTCTCATTTAGCCCCTGATACAGTGTATGAAGGAACACTCCCTGCACCAGTCGTTTGTCATAGTTAAACTCTGATCCATGTTGTGATGCAGAGATAATTTTTTGTTTCAACCCCATTAGTCTATAGACAAACTGCTGTGGAGTTTCTTTATCATGCTGCTTAGCATTGCTAAGCTCCTGAAACAATTCAGTGCTACTTCGTTCTCTCATATGCGACTTTAAGAACCGTTTCAGTTCTGCAACAGTGAGATCATCTTTGTTGGTCAACATATCTTTAAAGTTACCTGGTTTGATCATTCTTAACACTGTGCGTATGATTTCAGATTCAGAGAATTTTTCTTTCAAACCCTCATCAATCTGTTTGCATACACTGTTGTAACTCATATCTGAACTAGCATCTGAAATTACACCACCATGCATTTTGAAATCTCTGCGGGGCAACAAAGCAGTAACATCAGTCAATCTAACCAGCCCAGATACCTGTTCTGCCATTGATGACCCACCACTAACATCTTTACCATTGTTTGCAGTGTCCATGTCTGATTCACTCCCCTTGCTGGATTTTAGTTCATCAATCTTGTCTTTGATGATCAGCAAACAAGACATACCTTCATCTTCAAGCGTTCTAAGCTGATCGCTTTTCATGTAGTCCACGACGAATTCAAAAAGTTCAGGTTCATTGGTACCCATCACTTTAGGAACCTCCAAGCCTCTTTCATCTTCCAGTGACGAAGCAAGACTATACAGCTGTTCTTCACTCAGCAGATGAAGCTGTTTTTGGATATCCCATAGCAACGCACGAAGAGGAGCTGAAGACGCCATCTTGACTGGAACCCAGAAGACTTGTACTCACAAGGTGAACAAACTCACAGCATTCCTTGTAGCTCAATCCAGAGGGTCACACTGGTCTCCCACGTCATCAGTCTCGAAGCTGATACCAAGATCCTAATGGTTGGACGAGCCCCCAAAATGTTACCGGTCTCAACAAAGAAGGATGAGATATGGTAACTGTATAAAATGATGAGAAAACACACATTAGTGTCTGCAGCGTTCTGGCGCTTTCTTTTAATGACTTTGCCCTTTCACCCTAACGTCATTCCTCATCACTCTAGTGCAATGCGCCACCTACAGGCCTCAATCAGAATACACTTAATTCTATGCAACATTAGAATAACCTTTTAGACTCTTTTAAATACTTGAACTGAAGAAAGAGAGAAAAAAATAATAATTTTGGGTTACCTATTATTACTCAGTACTTTTATCTTTCACTGTAATATTTTCAGTCCGTCACATACACAACTAAAAAATATATATAACATAGATATAGTGATATCTGCTATTTTTAAAGCAGAAAAATTACATATTGCGCCTTTAAATGTATTCAGTATGTTTGCTGTATGAGAAATTAGTTAAATTTAAAGCGAAAACATCTTCAGTCTACACTTCTGATTTTACTAAGGATAACAAGATTTATTGGATATCATATTTGTGAACATCCTTTATTTATTTATAATCATGGCTGGTGATATTCTAAACATTCAAGTTATTCACCATTGGCATCCATTTCATGTTTAACGTAGAGAATTAAGTTCCATTATTTATCTTCAGTCAGTATTTTTTATTTTTTTGATGGAGCACATCAAGAGGAATATTCTATAAAATGTTTATATACATGCATCCCAATGTAAATAAATGCTACTGATTAATCAAACATTTGCACAAATGTATATATTAACAGTCACAAACCTAATATTTCCATATTTGTTCTCTTTTTTTGCTATATACATCGGGAGGCCACATTAATTTCATGTATTCATATACACCAACACACACACTCACAAACCTCGCTTGCTTCTCTCAGTGGCCCTCCTGACAACAAATCCAGCACCCCAGACCAGATGCTTCACAATTACCCACAATTCCCCTGGAAATGTTGCTGCCTCATTGAGTCTTCAGCCAAAGTCAGGCAGCTGCAACTCGTCAAAACACACACACATACACACACACACTACAGGGCACAGCCTGATGTGACCCCCTGCCCCACCACTTCTGTTGATGATGTCACCTCTCTCCCATCAGGTTAGACACACCTAAAAGCTTTATTTCATAATCTTCATTCAGCAAAACTATATTTTCTTGGACTTTTCATGGGCTTAAAGGCTGAAATTTCAGCCAACACTTGATCCATGCAAGAAAATGTAAAGGTGACAGGATAACCTACTATAATAACCTACTATAATAGGATAACCTACTATAATAGTAGACATGTCAAGCTTTCTATAGATATATCTCTCATGTCTCTTCGTTGAGTATTCACAGAGTTACAGTTCATTTTAATGACGTGTTTGTAAATGAAGATCAGCACAGACAAAGGCTGCAGACAGCACACCTTGTTTGTTAGCTTTATTTTATAAGTGCACAAAGTTTTGTTGTTATTATGTCTGTATCCAAAAAAAAAGTAGACCCTTTACAGATTCGATTGATGTATTGCTCTTATCTGTACGATTAAAACTGAAAGTGTAATTTAAGTTCTTTTCGGGGTTATCAGGAGAAAATGACTCAAAACGTGTATCCGTGTTAATCGACTCCAGAGGGTTAATATCACACTTCAGACATATAAAGAGAGAACAAACGAATGAAAGGAAGGCAGTTTTGTGCTGTGGCAGAGTTATAGGGATATAGATGTGGATGTCAGAGATCTGCCCTTCCGCCCATACAACAGTTATTTACTGCTACATAAGTGCCCTCATTCTGTTCCAGCTAAAAAGGGCAAGTGGCCAACAGAAGGCACAAAATCTGACAGTTAGTATGACAAGAGGGAGAGAGTAGAATAAAGGGAATGTGATAGAGACAGGAAAAGGACCGAAGTAACTTACCCAATAATGAAGGAGAGAGGGATGGGTGTGGAGGAAAGAAGGAAAGGAGAGGACAAAATATTTTTCTCAGAAAGGCCTCGGACTTCAGCAAAATGTTTTCGTTAATAGTTTTGTGCCTTGGAGCATTATAAATTTTAATGAATGATAAAAAAAACAATTATCAGTAGTCACATTTTAATACACGAACCAGCCGACTGACCTTTTCATAGGGAGCTGAGAAAATTGCCTTCCAGCAAAATTGTTCCCTCCCCCTTCTTTCTTCGCTTTTCATTTAAAATTAATTTGTTTTTGGTTTCCCTCTCTCTTTACCTTTTTTTCAAGATGACATTTTTTTACAGATTTTGTAGCAAATCTGAGTACAAGTGATGTCATAGTCCCTTTAATGAAATTTAATGTAACTGTTTAATTTTCAATTAAATTAAATATAAAAATACATTAAATATAAAAACATTTATAATAATAATAAAGTCATTTATATTCATGTTATTTTATTCAGTTTTAAAAGTGTAATTTCTATGCTTTTTAAATCATTAATTCATTGGAAAGCAACTTTTTGAGTTGTTGCAAACCAGCTACTATTTTCATTGAACCTGTTGTAGATTTTTGTTAAAAAGCCAGCTCTCTATGCTATTTTGAACCATAAACAGAAGTTTATTTTCACCCATCCAGTAACTTCATCGTGACTGTATAGTTGAGTGCTATTGCTATTGCACTTTAAATCAGCATGTGGAAACTATAATTTCCTTTTCACTGCTGAAAGACTTCAATTCAATGTTTCCATGAAATTGAGTCTCTCTTTTCATTCTCTTGCCAACTCTTAACCCTTAGTAGGTTTCATTAAGTTTATTTAGTTTCATCTATTTAACATGAAGGCCACATCTTTGCACTTCCATGCAGCTTTCTCCAGTCTCACAAATGCTGGGATTGCTTTAGGTGTGGGGCTATTCTACTCTGTTTCAGAGAAAAAAGTGAGACGTGAGACAGGTGAATTGATTCAGAAGAAACAGACAGGTTTGAAAAGAATCAATTTAAGTATGGATTCTGAAGGACAATCTTGTTCTTATCTGGGAACAAGTGAACAAAACAGAAAAGCTTCTTAAATCCCTTTGCTTTTGTTGAGAAATACCTTCCAATATTTATTGCATCAAGATATACAGACACACAGCAAAAAAATCTGGTTTTCTATCCTTGCAGTAGTGCATAAATCCTGTTGCATGGCCTTCAAACCATCTAAAATGTGATGGTAGTGTGAGATTGAGAACTCACTATAACTACTACTACGTATGAGCAAAATTACCCACTTTCCTGTGAAGTGAGCATAGTCAAACCCAGCAAAACAAAGGACTCCAACATTCCCATAAAGACTCAATGTGAGTCTAGATCGATCAGATACATGTCTTATTAAAAACCAAGGAGATAAGCATGCTGGCTGCCAAATAAGGCAACTTCCTGTCCATCTCCTAATGAGCTGAAAAGATGGCTGATTGCATTGGGAACAATGAAAACTTTCATATCTGAGCTGAGAGGTCTTTTGTTCAACCCCAGTTGCATTTGGGAGACCTCCAGAATGACAGGCTTTTATCAGCATAAAAGAGGAAGGCCTGATTAGACATGCCAGGGATTTGAAATTTCTCTAATGAAAAGACTATTGTAGAATATTGTCTTGATAAAACAGCAGGGAGGATATTGCATTCATTTTTCTCACAAAAGCTCAATGGCTAAAGTCGGGCCTGAACATTTTATCAATGCACAAAATAGTCCAGGTCAATAAGTGCTGTTAACATTTTGGACTAACACTCCAGAACAGCAACTGATATCTACTTCTGCTCATTGCCCTTTGATATTATTGGTCTGGTCATGTATCTGTTGATAAATGTTGGCCTGAGGGTCTACATCTAATTTTCTCCCATGCATCATTCAAAACAATGTGGTGACAAACATGTCACTTGAATTTTCAGCCATGAAAAAATATTTTAAATAATCAAGCTCAAAATAAAGGGCATAACCTACCAGTTTAGTATAATATGAAATGTTTTGAATTCGTCAAGTATCTGAAAATCTCTTTGTTCCCTTCATCTGGTATTGTAAAAAAAGAAAAAAAGAAATTCTGGGGTTACATTTCAGTCCAGCATGTGCAAACCAATCCATTAATAATATCGATATTTTAAAAAAAGAGATGTAATATTATTATTATTTTATTGGAGTTAACAGTGTTAACTTGTATTTTGAAAATAAAAAATGTTATGGGAAAATACTTACAAAATTAAAGTTCAGAAAAATGGTGCATATAAAGATTTTTTTTTTCCTATTTTGAAAAGGTTAATAATTTACATTTGAATTAATTTACATTTGGTTTAAATGTCGTGATATATTTGGTTAATGTCTATGTAAAGATTTATATTGAAGAAAATTCTTTATTGTCTGTGATTGATTTTTTTAAAATATGTATTTTAAATAATAATTGAATTTTAGTAAATTAATTTTCTTAAAGCATTTGTGATTGGTGATACATTCCTTTCTTCAGCAGTAAAATAAATTAAAATAAATTATAAAAGTATTGTTTTATTTTTAATAACAGTGTCAGAAAATAATTTATACCACTGACTTCTAAATTTAATTTATTCATTTATTTATGTGTATAGGCCTTTTTCAATTCTGTAAGAGAGAACATCTTTTTTTTTTGTTGTTGTTGGTTTTTTTTTTTTTTTTTTTTTTGAATGACCCACATGTGTTTGTTAGACCAAGGTTAATCTTCATCCTGGTCTAAATGACAATAATTTAAAGTGTTTTAAAAATCCAAGTCCAGTTTAACTTGAGCCTTGTCATTAATTTACTGTCTTTAATATTAAACATCTGCTGTTTCTTTTCAGCTCCTTTAAAAACCAGCTGCCACGTTTGGATTGTCAGTTTATGTCACACACACACACACACACACACACCTTGCTGTCATCTTTGATCCCCTCTAAACCTCGGCTGTATCCAACATTGTACAAAACTAAAAATGATTAATGACTCTTATACCGTCTGTTGCCTGCTAGATCGAAGCAGGAATTATTGGCTGGGGAGGAAGTGAGGTGAGGCAGGGAAAGGCTTTATCCTTGAGGAAGCACGTTCTCTGACGTTGGCAGCATCTTGCTGTTAGTGCAGCTTTAGGGTACTTTTACGTTAGCCATAAAATATGACTTTGTCTGAGCCCCATTTGTTTTGCAGTCGTTTCACCCGAGAGGGAGGAGAGGCTAAACTACGGTGATATAGTGACTCCTGCACCTCAGATCTCTGCTTTATGGAGCCATTAAGACGTTCCAACCTACCACAATTTCTTAAAGTGCTCAATAACTTTGTATGCTGACTGTGTCACTCTGTTGAAGTTGTAGCTTTTAAAGTTTTGGGGACAACATTTTGCCAATAATGGAAATGAAGGCGGTGTGTGCACACACAAACACTCACAGAGAATAGAGCACCCGTCACCTCACATTACACAGGTACGGGACATTTGATTTAGATGGTTGACTGCATCCCATAACTCCAGTATTTTCCTTTTGTGTGTATGTGTTTTTTCCTCTTTACTCTGAAAAAGATGGATGGGGAAAAAATTAACCAAGAAATTGTGGCCATGTAATGTTGTCTTCATAATTAGTTAACTTTATTTCATAGTAATACTGAACTCAGTTGAAATTTCAAATGAAACAACAGTTATGTTCAATCTTAACATATTTTTTAGACATATATATTTATATATTATATATTTAATATATATATTTAGACCAACACAGAATGTTAATTCACCATAGGATCCTTATGTCCTATTTTGAAGCTTATATGTAAAATTTACTAAATAAGGACTAAATTGGTTGTCTGATTCTTCATAAATTCACATCCTTGAGGCATTCTTTATGCAGCAGCTTGTTAGCATCATTTTCAAAAACACAACTGCTTTTAAAATCCGTTTGAGGTCTAACTATTTGGAAATTGTGTTGTCAATCAATACATGGAAAGACTTTAATGATTCATGTTACAGACATTATTTTATTCAAAAATCAAAAACCATCATTCTAAAAATGCACTGGAATTTAAGATTTAAAACCTTTTGTAAGTGATGCACTAAAATGAAAAGTTTAATATTTTCTATATAGGATACTATATTTGTGTTCAATTAGCAGTGAACACTAGTCATAAAAAAGTAAATATCATATATATTACACAACTGCACATATATGGCATATGTCTGGAAATGACATTAGAGAGCTTATCTCTCTTATTTGTGTGGAAAAGGATTCATGACTTGGTCTTACATCATTGCATTGTTCCTGATAATGTCATCATCCTATTACAGGCAGCACAGAGTCTCTGGTTTTGATTAATGATTGATTTGAGTGATTAGCAGGTGTTTACAGCAGTTGTTTGTACAGTGGAGGGCTGTCTGGGTTTTGCAGGGAGCTCAGAGGGTTCTGGGAGAATAAGCTGGCACCTCAGTACAACTGCTTTGCTCTTCTGGATTTGTGTGGCAACACCAGCAGTAAAAATCACTAGAAGGAAAAAACACCCCACCCCACTGGCAGCCGCCCAGTATAAGATGGTATTGTCTTCCGTAATTGTTCCGGAAATAGAGAAAGCCAAGACAATGAAGCTAACAAGCTGTCTGTGGAATCCTTAATTTAAGAGCCTAGTGATAAAAACAGATTTCAATTTTGGTTCCTTCCCTCCCTCTCTCCCTCCCCCATATTCTCTCGCTCGCTCTGCAGCACTGTAATATATGCAGTGAGAAGGTCATGGTGTTGTGATTCCAGTGTGAGATGAGTGCAGTGGGAAACACACAAACACAAAATGACATGCAAAAACAATGGCCAGCAGCTCAGTGATGACTACTCAAAATCAACCTGCAGCCTCATTATAAACGTTCTCTTCAATTCCTAGGGAAGAGAACCTTTACGGTTTCTGATACCTTGGTCAGCACAACTGTATTTCGTGTAGCACATCACTACAGCTTTAATAAACCAGAAAACATTTAATTACATGCTTGATGATTTATATAAAGAATTCTAATGTAATTATGGTTCATTTAGCAGGTCTTGTGCATGCATTATTTTAGTATGTTCTGATTCTCAAATGAATCTCATGAGGTGGGTATTTTTAGTAAATTAAATACAGCACAACTAGAGTAGTCTGATTTCTAAAAGAATCTCTCTGAGTCATTTCCTTTTACTCAGTCAAAAACAGCATACCTTGTGTAGTCCGATTCCGAATGAATGACTCTGAGTCGGTTCTCTTACGAGAGCTCTCTCGTACTGCGTCTTAGCTAAGACGCTACGGGAAAAGCAGTACCCAGCCATAGGCGAGACGGACGCTTCACGCCCTTCTTGCCACTTCCCGCCGAAACAGGTGTGGCCCAACCTATAAAAGGAGCTCGAAAAGGCTGACTCACCTGATTTTTCATCTCTTCAGTGAAGCTCACGCATCGCTGGATCACGGAGGAAGCAAGCGCCGTCTGAGAAAGCATATCAGCAGGACGAGCCATTCTGAAGCTGCTGGCATCGCCGCCTTCAACTGCCGTTCCTGCTGCGCTATCCGGCACCTATATCCTTTCAATTCTGTTATATCCAGCTGTTCTTAATGTGTGTGTGTGTTCGCCCTGCGACACACACTCGTAAAAGAGCTCGCGTCTTTTTTAAGATGTCTTCCTGCGGCTCGTCAGAGCCCCACTCAGCGAGGGAGACCGGTACGTCATCTGTGTCTCCTGCCTGGGTGAAGATCATGCAGCGCTCGCGCTCGCTGACGGCGGATGCCCCCACTGCGAGCTGTTGCCATGGTGACTCTGAGGACTCGCCGGGCCTTTTTCTCTGAGCCTGCATTCTCCGCTGCGCTGAGGCGCCATAAAAGCATCGCTTCCAGCGGATTCCGGAACCGTCTTCAGCTCAACCGAGCTCGCCAGTTCGCCCTGCTTCACCGGCCCCCCCTGCATCGCTTCTCGGTGGGCAGCGCCCGCTGTTTGCCGGCGCATCGTCCGAGGAATTCGATCTCAGGGCCGCGTCGGGGGAAGAGGACACGCGCTCTCTGCTAGCTTCGGGCAGTGAGGGCTGGGCGAGCTCCGAGGATCTTGCGCCTTCTGCTCAGAAGCCCAGCAGACGAGCTGACATCGAGAAGGAGCCGGGGCGAATGCTCGCGTGGGCCGCGACGAGTCTCTGCCGCGAGTGGTCTGCACCAGCGCCCCCCCTCTCGTTCCCGGCTGGATGGTATTTCCCTTTCGGATGAGCGTACTTCTCAAAGCCCGCCTCATTTCTTCCTGAGCTTCACGAAGAGGTGGCGAAGGCTTGGAACGCTCCATATTCAGCGCGAACTCGTTCGTCTGTCTCACTAGCATTGTCCACACTGATGATGCTAAAAACAGGAACTACCAGTCACTTCCGCCGGTGGAACAGGTGATAGCGACGCACCTTTGTCCGCCCTCTGCTGGACGGCGGCAAAAGCGGTGTTGCCATCTAAAGCCTGCTGCATGACGCTGCGTCTGCACTACTAACGATGGCTGCTTCATCGAAGCGCAGGTGTACGAGTTCCGCTGTGGCCGAGCTCTCACCCAAGCGCGCTGCTGTTTCAGTTCCAGGAATTGTGACTGTCTCAGCGTTTTCTGCAACGCGCAAGCCTGCGCAGTTGCCCGCTTGCCTGCACACAAAAGCCGTTATCACAACAGCTTCAGCAACGCAGCTCGAGACCCCCGTTCTCGCTCTACCGGCCGTCGCCCCGCGCCGCGGGGACCGCGGCAGAGGATTGGGGTGAGGCCGGGAGCCCCGAAGCCACCCTAGGAAAGCCATCTATGCATGCTGCATGCTGCATGACACTGCGTCTGCACTACTAACGATGGCTGCTTCATCGAAGCGCCGGTGTACGAGTTCCGCTGTGGCCGGGCTCTCACCTAAGTGCGCCGCTGTTTCAGTTCCAGAGATTGTGACTGTTTCAGCGTCTTTTGCAATGTGCAAGCCTGTACGGTTGCCCGCTTGCCTGCACACAAAAACCGTTATCACGGCTACCCAGATATTTCCCGAAAAGGGTGTAATTTCTGGTGTCCCGGCCACGGCCGATGGTGCTATAAATGTAGTGACGATGCCCACTGCTCAGTGCCCATCTCCACATATAAGCACAGCCCTTCATACAGGGCTCGCGCCCATAAAAGCGACTCAAGTCGATCACGCGCACTACATAGTAGACGTACCCACTCCTCAGTGCCCACAATCACTATGTCACACGCATCATGTGGTTTCTGTTAAAACGAAACCCGTGCACGTTCGTCCGGCCACGGCCGATGGTGCTATAAATGTAGTGACGATGCCCACTCCTCAGTGCCCATCTCCACATGTAAGCACAGCCCTGCACACAGGGCCTGCGCCCATAAAAGCGACTCAAGTCGATCGCGCACACTGCATAGTAAGCGTGCCCACCCCTCAGTGCCCACAATTACTATGTCACACGCGTCATGTGGTTTCTGTAAAAACAAAACCGCACGTACGCTCTGCACAGGCAGACAGCGAGTTGAAAGTGGTAAATGTGCACATATGCAGCCCACAGTTACTCGCAGACATATCGAGTCCCACGGGACCTGCTCAGCCTTCCCCCAGTTGGTTAGCGCCGGGACGGGGTCGAGGAGGAGCGATCTGCCCGCTGTGATCAGCGCGCTCTGATCTGATCTGAGGGACGCGTATTTTCAAATACAGATAGCGTCAAACCACAGGCGATATTTGAGATTCGCCTTCGAGGGCCAGGCATATCAGTTTACAGTCCTCTGTGGCTCCTCGTACGTTTACGAGGTGCATGGATGCAGCGCTCGCTCCTCTCAGACTCAGAGGCATGCGAGTGCTGGATTATTTGGACGACTGACTGGTTCTGGCCCGATCACGAGCGGAGCTCGTGGACCACAGGGCCGTTTTACTCGATCACCTCGAGAAGCTCGGCCTCAGTGTCAATTGGGCGAAGAGTTCGCTGAACCCCAGTCAGACGATTCTGTTTCTGGGTATAGTTCTGAACTCGTGTTCCATGACGGCGCGGCTGTCACCACAGCGCGTGATGGGCATTCAGCGCGCAGCGAGTTCTTTCCGCTGCGGCACGACCGTGTCGCTCAAACACTGTCAGAAGATGCTGGGCCTCATGGCCTCAGCATCTCCGGCTCTGCAGCTGGGCCTGCTCCGCATGCGCCCCCTGCAGTTCTGGCTAAAGACGCGGGTGCCACGCAGAGCGTGGGCGTCTGGCCGACTGCATCTCAAGGTCAATCAGAGCTGTGTCACAGCTCTGGCACCTTGGACAGCGAATGGCTGGTACCGATCAGGTGTAAGCCTGGGGACTTCCCCGAATGTGAAGATGGTGTCAACAGACGCCTCCACTTTGTGATGGGGAGCGCTGCTCAATGGTAGACCGTCCTTTGGCCTATGGTCAGAACGGGAAAAGCTCCATCATATCTACTGTCTGGAAATGCTGGCAGTGGAGAACGCGCTAATGCGCTTTTGTCCCCAAATCAAGGATCACCACGTCTTAGTCCGTTCGGGCAACATGTCTGTGGTGTCCTACATAAATCGCCAGGGCGGTCTCGGGTCCTGAAACCTGTACAGGCTAGCGGAACGCCTCCTAATTTGGGCTTAGCGCGACGTGCGTTCGCTGAGGGCAGTGCATGTGCCTGGGCTACAGAATCTGGGTCCAGACAGGCTGTCCAGAGGCAATGTCCCTGCGGGCGAATGGTCTCTACACCCACAAACAGTCCGGCTGTTGTGGGAGAGATTTGGCAGGGCGGAGGTGGACCTCTTCGCGTCCCACGAAAACGCTCACTGCCCTGCGTTCTTTTCCAAGAATGAAAGTGCTGTCACGGGAATGGCCGTGCTGCCCGCTTTATCTTTTCCCTCCCGTCTCCCTCCTTCCGCAGGTGATAGAACGGGTGAGAGAAACGAGATGTTCAATACTGCATGTAGCACCTCTTTGGAAGAACCAACCATGGTTCCCAGATTTGATGCAGTTAGCAGATGTCGCCCTGTGGCCAGTACCGTTGAGGAGGGACCTCCTCTCGCAGGCCAGGGGCTCGATTTGGCACCTTCAACCGGAGTTGTGGTCCCTCCATGTGTGGGCGCTCAACGGTTACCCGCTGATCTCGCAGTGGGAGTGCTGAATGCCAACACTCAGGGTAGAGCTCCATCGACACGACGTCTGTATGCCTCGAAATGGTCGGTGTTCTCCAGCTGGTGCACAGCTCGAGGATATTCACCCCTTAGTTGTGAGGTGACGGAGGTTCTCTCCTTCCTACAGGAGCTGTTGGATAAGGGCAGAGCCCCATCCACGCTCAAAGTTTATGTGTCGGCCATCGCAGCGTTTTCAGAAACAGCGCTCGGTCAGTCAATAGGAAGGAATGATTTTGGTCATCCGGTTCCTCAGGGAAGCTAGGAGGCTGAATCCTCCCAGACCTCCGTCAGTCCCTATGTGGGACCTCGCGGCGGTTTTGGAGGCCATGAAGGGTCCCCTTTTTGAGCCTATCCAATCGGTTAGCCTTCAGCATCTGTCGTTCAAGACAGTATTCTTGTTGGCTCTCGCTTCGGTGAAGCGTGTGGGTGATTTGCACGCGCTCTCGGTGAGCCAGTCGTGCTTGGAGTTTGGGCCTAATGTCTCAAGGGTCATACTCAAACCTAGGCACGGTTATGTGCCGAAATCCCTCAACACGCCGTTTCGGGCTCAGGTTATTGCCCTGTCTGCCCTGCCGGTGTCAGGAGAGGATAGAGACTCGAGTCTTCTTTGCCCTGTCAGGGTTTTAAGAGCTTATGTGTCTCGCTCTGCTGCCTTTCGGCAGACGGAGCAGCTGTTTGTCTCGTTCGGTGGACGTTCCAAGGGAATGGCTGTTTCAAGACAGACTCTATCCAGATGGATAGTTGACGCCATAGCGTTAGCTTACGCTTCCAGGGGCCTTCAGTGCCCGTTTGGCGTCAGAGCACACTCCACAAGAGGCGTCGCCTCGTCGTGGGCGTGGTCTACTGGGATCTCCTTGCAGGATATATGTATGGCGGCAGGTTGGGCCTCGCCGTCTACATTTATCAGGTTCTATAACCGGGAGGTTCCCGCCTTGCAAGCAAGGCTGCTGTCGGTATAGTCGAATCAGGGCCCTGAGGGGAATTCTGAGTTCATGAGCGCTATGCGCTGCCGACTGTTATACGAGCAGTATTGTGTAAGACCCGTATTGCCACATTGGTCAGGCTTTGCCTCGGCTGTGTGATGTCATATTGCCGCATCTACGGATGCTGCTAGATATGGGACGGAGGGCTTTCCCCTTTTTTCTGTCCTGGACTCTCTGTGAGTCCCTCAGGTGACTGTGCACTGTAAATCCTGGGCGTTGCTTCAGGTTTATTGGTGTGTGATCCCTGCGCGCACGGCATTTTGCATTGGGTTCCCGTAGCGTCTTAGCTAAGACGCAGTACGAGAGAGCTCTCGTAAGAGAACGTACTCGGTTACTAAACGTAACCTCGGTTCTCTCTAGAAGAGCGAACGAGTACTGCGTTCTCTGCCGTGCGCACGATTCACTCTGGTTCGCTTCGGCGATGAAATAAATCAGGTGAGTCAGCCTTTTCGAGCTCCTTTTATAGGTTGGGCCACACCTGTTTCGGCGGGAAGTGGCAAGAAGGGCGCGAAGCCCGCGCTCGATAGGCTGTGCAGTTGCCGCAGAACAAGCCAATGAGCGAACGAGCCGTCTCGCCTATGGCTGTGTACTGCTGCAAATGCGCTTTACAAAAATACAAAATTAAGGATAATTTTTTGCTTCAGTATTTCGTGAAAAGAGACTTTTCCCGTAGCGTTTTAGCTAAGACGCAGTACTCGTTCGCTCTTCTAGAGAGAACCGAGGTTACGTTTAGTAACCGAGTACGTTCTTTTTAGTGATTCAAAAACATTTAATGCAACCAGTGTAGACCAATTTCTGAATAAATGACTTTAACGAGTCAGTTCCTTTTAGTAAATCAAAACGAAGCAGAGCCACTATAGTCTGATTCCTTAAAGAATGACTAGAATTACAGTTTACAGTTACAGCCAGGTACTAACAGAATCATTAATGGAACCAATTTAACATCCAAACCCAAAAACTTCAGGTAGCATCTAAATTGAGATGTAGACACTGACCATAAGGAGAAATGTTTCATTACTATTACTTGTGTTGTAGGTCATAAGCGCTGACATTTAAACAGTGTGTCCAGCTGGAATACACTAATGATTACATCAGTGGCTTGCAAGGTTTGTAGTTGATCAGTAATGAATATGTATCTCCACATTTGCACACATAGCTTAAATCTCTCATAAGAGAAAGAGTGTGAGAGCACGCACACATAAGCCCTGCTAGCCTCTTAAGTAGCTAGAAATGTGAACTAGAGATAAGACTTAATCTAAGAGGGCCAAAGATTAACTATTGATGTGAGTCTTTGTTTAACCTATGACCTCTGAGATCATTTAGTCATTCGGGATTCACACTGGCTGGTTTAAAGGTTGTGACCTTCCACAGATTATCCAAAAACATTGACTATGCCAGGGGTCATATGGTTACTATGCTGTGGAGTGTTTTAGTGAAACTTAAAATTTGGGCCTTATATTTGAAACCGTGGCATCAAATCTTGAAAAAAAGATGCCATGACATCACTTGCACTTAACACTATTTTTAAAACAAAAGCTGCTTTGCTTGTCATATATTTGCTTCCATTGTTTTCCTGTCAATATCCGTCATTTACTGGAAGGTCTTTTTATGAACGAGGGTTAAAATGACGAGAAACCACATAATAGGAAAGATTGTAGAAAAGGCTATCAAAATAAGTTGTTCTTAATTTATGCATTTGTGCATTCCACTTTATACAGGCTGAAAAGCTCCAGAGGCCATTCACACACACAGGCTACCCTGAACCCTCATGTGCAATTAGTTATCCTTTCTGTCCTAATTACTGCCATTCATTTTTTATCAATAAGAGTCACTGGTAACTACTCACAACACAAACACCCACATGGAGAAACACACTTCCACATACTCGCAGACTGCAGGTGCAGGATAGATTCAAATTAACACTGGCACAGCTCATCAAAGCCCACAACAGACAGCAAATGATCTTATTTAAACCAAACACGCCATGAACAGTGAGAAAATCTCCTGCTCATTAAGATTCATTTAAATATATCTGCTCTCCTGTCTGGGTTGTTTTGATCAGTGCATGTACATAAGAAAGAGAATAATTTGAGCATCCTAATTAAGTCATCATCTGGTGTCCCTTTCAAATCATATATGAGCTTTAAGTTCAGTCTGGTATTTTTATCACTTATGAGCATTTTATTTACATCTGTTGCATCTCGCACGATTCCTTCCCTTTCTCTTCTCCACTTCAAGTTCAGAAACCCTGCCGTCTCCAATGGCAACGGGTTAATGAGGATCTGTCACGGCAGCCATGTCACCGCCTGCCACTACTATCGCCATGGCGATCGGTTCGGACCCCCCCCCCCCCACCATCCTCCTCACCAATCAGGTGAAGTGCAGTCCTGATGGATTGGGCCGTGCCTCGGGCTGACGTTTCTTACTGCTCTATGAGATAAATGAGAGAGAAAGACGGAGCAGTCCAATAAAACAACAGCACTTTTAGTGGTCAGTCGAGAATATCTGTGTCACATGATTAATGCTATAGGCTAGATTATGTCAATCAAAATAAAGTGGATTATTTGTCATTCCGGGCCTCGACCAGACATGTGCTAAGCCATAATTTCTGGAACGATTAATGTATTATCACCTTTTATTTAGGTCACTGTTTTTTCTGTCTAGTTATGCAGCATGTTTGGCTGTAATTGATATATTATGTGGAAGCTGACACCGTATCATGCTCTCATTTTGACCATTATTATTAAAAGTTTCTCGCTTTTGTGAACTTGATGGCAAAGATGCAAGCAGAAAGTTTGAACTCAAGCAATTAAACACACACTGGTCTCTTAATGGCTGCGTCTCACTCTCCCATGTGATTCTGAATAAAGGTCTGTGAGGTTAGTCTGAATGAGGCTGTGTGAAGTAACAATATTTGAATGAGGGTCTGTAAGGTAACAGACTTTGGAAGTTTCTGTGAGGTATCGGTATGAATGAGAGTCTGTGAGGTAACCGTTTGTGTGAGGTCTTGGTCAGACTGCTTTTTCTCAAATCTACTGAGACACCTAACTAGACAGCATTTTTAGGCAACATATTTGTGCTCCTGTTGTGATGGTGTCTCAAATGCTAGGTAGTATAGTGGTTATAAAATGTAAGTGTCATTTATTTTAACGAAAAACACAAGCACACTTTAAAACAATATATGCAATACATTTATATACAATGCACAAGTTTTTTTTTCAAATCTGAAGTTAAACCAGTTGGAACCACTGATCTAATGCAATAAAATGTACTTTATTTAGTTTATAAATGTAAGTGGTATAAAATGTATTCTTACATAAGAATGTGTATTTTTTCATGTACTCATTACATTAATGTAAGAATCAGTGAGTCATGATATGTACTGTACAATGTGTAACAATGGGTAATGCTTTTATCCTACATTGAAATCCATATTTTATACTTTAGAAAAGCTCTAAGTGCCACAGTTTGTCCTGCTCTTCATAATACTAGCATTTGCTGCAGTTGAGAATTTTTATCTGTCAATACATTGTTACTGAAGGTTTACTGGTCTAGTTTATCCTGGAACGCCATTTTTTTTCCCATTCAGAGCACTTTAATGGAGTGTCTTATAATGTGACTACAATGTGTTGAACAGTGACACCAGTAACACACAGGTGAAAACAAAATGGTGAGATCCTCTGTTTTGTATTTCACTGACAAAGTGCATTCTGTTGCATTGAATGGAGGGCTTTCTGCTAGATTGTGGGCTTCTGTCAGAGAGCTGCTGTTTGAGAATGATGGTTTTTGACAGGAAAGGCACTCATGGGACTTTCAGCATGAGGAGCTTCTCTCTCAGTGTGTGGGGTGTGGGGGGCGTGTTGTTGGTGTTTTTCTGTCTGTGCTCTTGCCAGGTTCTAACAATGAAAAAGTCACTTTGGGGCAGAAAAGGAAGTCCCTTTATAAATTGATCTTCCCAAATTCCATTGAAATTTATATATATATATGTGTGTGTGTGTGTGTGTGTGTGTGTGTGTGTGTGTGTGTGTGTGTGTGTGTGTGTGTGTATACATTTGTATATATATATTTATATTTTATGGTTTTTACATCTATTTCTGCATTTGAATTCTATTGTTATTGACTTTTCTATAACTGTTTCTATAACTTTGTATACTGTTTCTGTTAATAAACATAAAAACAAGACAATACAATAATAAAGTCTATAAGAATACATACTGTATAAGACAAAGACCTTGTGCATTATATATACCTAAACATTTCAATATAATGGTATAAACTCTGTTTATGTATTTTATGTATGTATAGGCTTAGTATTCATATGAAAACATACTGAAAAAATGCACTGATGGAAGAAAAGAGAAGCAAAAACAATAGACTGTCAGTCAAACAGAGAAAGATGCCCTCTCTTTTTCTCTCTAACATTCTCACGTTCCTTCATAGACAGGTGTTATCACCTAAGACCCCCAACTCTGCCACTAAAAAACAAAGTCATCCATCACCACAGCAACAGCTCCTGTCATTGCCTGTGAAGCGAGGGATTGCCAGGGCAGATGGAAGAGAGGCAGCTCAACTGGTCTACCAGCATCAGGTGTTCTGGGAATGAGACTCAAAGAGAAAGACCACATCTTCCTTTGACACCAAGAAGTTTATAAATGATTTTTTTTTTTTTTAAATAAAAAATCTTTTTGACACACAGACAGTAATGACAAGTGTGTCTGTGACCAGAGCTCCCAGTTGGACACTCCAGAAAGAAATGTCCAAAGCCTCCTCAAAAAGAATTTTCAAATCTTAGCTTTTTTGTGCAAAACCTCTGGTCCACAACATGGACATCCTGGAGATGAAGGGTCGGAGCTAGATGTGCTTCCCGAGAAAGATCTGACTGTGTGTCACTGGTGTTGAATGGAATGGAAATGTTTCATCACAGGTCAATGCCATCTTTCCTATAAAGCAACTGACCTGAAGGGAAAACGTAAATTCCTTCAGAGTTTCCTTTGGCATACTGGAGACACTTAAAGAGAGGACACTCATCAAACTGTTCAGTCAGAGAGAATGCATCCCACATCTTAACGACACACTGATGAAACAAAAGAGCGCATTCAGTAAATGTCTGATTGCACTAAAATGCCAGAAAGAGAGACAAGACATCCTTTGTTCAATCCTGTCAGCAATCAAATTTCCCAATCCATCGCTTAACTAAATATATATAGAGGAGGATATTTATAATACTTTTTACTGCAGTGGATATTTCTAAGGGAAAGCTGAAAAGTGTTGAAAGTGTCTGTATTGGCACATACCTTAAAGGATTGGCTACAAAAAAGCTCATTATTTTATCTTTTTTCCCCTTTCTATTGGCTGTTATTTGTGAATAGTAAAAAAAACACTGTTTGAATGGAATTAGTCTTCTAAATTATGGTTAGGCTAAGTCATAATTATAGGACATCTGTGATTTCATGTATGGACAAGATCAGGAATCGGGATCATGTGGTTGCATCAAGAAACATGAGACTTATAATTAATCATAATTACAAAATATAAATATAATTAAGAGTGAATTAAGGCCAGTTCCCTGTAGTTTGTCATCAGACTCTGTAAGACTTGTTTCCTTGAAGGTCAAGCTAAATAAGGAGACACATAGTGAAAAAAAAGAAAAAGTAAACCACATCCTGTCTAGATGATATTACATTTCTTAAAGAATGCAGAGTGTGTGAAAAACAGATATGTTTGATTTGGACGGGATTAAAAGTACAAAATCCTCTGAAAAGTTTTATATGAATATGCCTAAGATCTAATTAAAAACTCGGAATTTCTTTTTTTTTTTGTGTGTTTTTTAGAAGCTTGAAACCTTCAGCACCAACATGCTTAACATGACTTAGTATAAGAATGTTATATTTGTAGCCTTTTTATGTGTAGATCAAACCACATCAATAAAACACAGCTCTGACTCATCTCGGGTTTACACATCAACAAAGCGCTAATTAGCAGACGACAATCACATCAGTCCTGTTGTCACCAGCTTAAATGACACTGGTAAACATTAGGGACCAGATTATATGGTTTAAACAAACACCACTTCTGTTATTATGATGACTTATGAATATAATAATTACATGCTCCCAAAAGCTACAACAAATATCACTTTGCTAACAGGACTATCCTCTGAGGCAATTCTTGAGGATTATGGGTAAATATATATAAATATATACACACATCCGATTCCAAAAAAGTTGGGACACTGTACAAATTGTGAATAAAAACAGAATGCAATTTTCAATATTTCATTCAGAATACAACATAGATGACATATCAAATATTTAAACTGAGAAAATGTATAATTTTAAGGGAAAAATAAGTTGACTTTAAATTTCATAGCATCAACACATCTCAAAAAAGTTGGGACAAGGCCATGTTTTACCAATGTGTGGCATCTCCTCTTCTTTTTATAGCAGTCTGCAAACGTCTGGGGACTGAGGAGACAAGTTGCTCAAGTTTAAGAATAGGAATGTTGTCCCATTCTTGTCTAATACAGGCTTCTAGTTGATCAACTGTTTTAGGTCTTCTTTGTCGCATCTTCCTCGTTATGATGCGCCAAATGTTTTCTATGGGGAAAGATCTGGACAAGCTGGCCATTTCAGTACCTGGATCCTTCTTTTACGAAGCCATGGTGTTGTAATTGGTGCAGTATGTAGTCTTGCATTGTCATGTTGGAAAATGCAAGGTCTTCCCTGAAAGAGACAACGTCTGAATGGGAGCATATGTTGTTCTAGAACTTGGATATACCTTTCAGCATTGATGGTGCCTTTCCAGATGCAACCCCATACCATCAGAGATGCAGGCTTCTGAACTGAGTGCTGATAACAACTTGGGTGACAACAGACTCATCCTCACACACTGTGGCTTTAGTTTGCTTGAGTCCATTTTAAATGAGCCTTGGCCCAGAGCAAACACCTGCGCTTCTGGATCATGTTTAGATATGGCTTCTTTTTTGACCTATAGAGTTTTAGCCGGCAACGGTGAATGGCACGGTGGATTGTGTTAACGACAATGTTTTCCGGAAGTATTCCTGAGCCCATTTTGTGATTTCCATTACAGTAGCATTCCTGTATGTGATGCAGTGCCGTCTAAGGTCCCAAAGATCACATGCATCCAGTATGGTTTTCTGGCCTTGACCCTTACGCACAGAGATTGTTCCAGATTCTCTGAATCTTTGGATAATATTATGCACTGTAGATGATGATAACCTCAAACTCTTAGCAATTTTTCTCTGAGAAACTCCTTTCTGATTTTGCTCCACTATTTCTCGCTGCAGAATTGAATTGGTGATCCTCTGCCCATCTTGACTTCTGAGACACACTGCCACTCTGATAGGCTATTTTTATACCCAATCATGTTGCCAATTGACCTAATAAGTTGCAAATTGGTCCTCCGGCTGTTCCTTATATGTACATTTAACTTTTCCGGCCTCTTATTGTAGAAACATAATTTTCTGTAAAGTTGCTTTGTAACGATTTGTATTGTAAAAAGCGCTATACAAATAAACTTGAATTTAATTGAATTATTGCTACCTGTCCCAACTTTGTTGGAATGTGTAGCTCTCATGAAATCCAAAATGAGACAATATTTGGCATGACATTTAAAAATGTCTCACTTTCAAAATTTTATATTTTATCTATATTCAATTGGGAATAAAATATAAGTTTATGAGTATTGTAAATTATTCCATTCCATTTTTTTTACTCACAATTTGTACAGTGTCCCAACTTTTTTGCAATCGGGTTTATATATATATATATATATATATATATATATATATATATATATATACATTTAAGTATCTAAAATTTATAGAATAAATATAAATATGTATTCAAAATTTTAAAATATAGCAGAAAAGCTTTAAATATCAGTCAAGTAAAAATAAATATTGAGACGAATCAAGATTCAAGGCATCTTCAAGGTTTGTGATCCTAGGGCAACCCAGCTATTTTTTGTGACACACTGTTCTGTTGCATTGTCCTGCTGCTCTTAGGAAAAGACAGTTTTAACAGAAAGAGACACATATTGGGTAAAAGGAAAAAACGGATGTGGCTTAATTGTGGTAATTTAGGTGAGTGTGTGAGAGGATGTGTGTTGTCTGCTTCTCTCCTTTCTGGGCGGCCTCTTTTGATCGAACAGGCTGCTATTGATGCAGAAAGGGACCAAGTAACACTTGACTTCAGCCCCCTTTGAAGAAGAGATGGAGAGAGAGCAAGAAAAGAATAATGGTCAAAAGAAAAAGGTGGAACCCAATTTCCCTCACTCAGCACAGAAGTGCATCCTGGGAAAATATAAAGATTGAAATTTTCCCATTCACTCTGTTTTCTGTTTGTTACTTTTTAATGTGAAGCTGTTTAAAACAACAGAATATATTTCTTGCTTATAAAAAATAGGTTGGAAATGAACATTTATTAATAAGTTCAATAAATTAACATTCATTAATAATTCGAATAAATAATAATTAAATAATAAAACATTTTTAAATGCTTATTAATAAATGTTCAGCTTTGGTTATTGATGATGGCTATAGTAATTATGTGTTTGATTTTTAATTTATAGCCTATTTTGGGTTCATTTTAAGCCAGCCATAAAGTAATTTTTAAACAATAGTTTAAATGACTATTTTTAACTCCATTACACAGTTTGTAAGCTGTTTTGGATGTTTGGTCAGTTTTGTCGCAAAATACATCATAAAAGCTGTCCAATCCGGTTGTGACCAAATCCTTATGCCTTTTTTTTTTGTGTGTCTTTAGGTTCGGTACTAAAAATTACTGTGTGAATGCTATGTGAACCAGGACGAAACATATGGTTTTCTTTTTTGTTCCAAGCCAAGAGAACCAAGTGTGAACATACCATGAATTACTCTTGAGTCAGTTCTTTTTAATGGATAAACAACAGTCAGATTCACTGTTCTTTTAAATGAATCATAAACACAGCGAGACCAATATTCTGATTCACGAACAATTTACTTTTGCTTGCTTTAGTGATTCAAAAGCACATAGCGATAGTGTAAACTGAGTCATGAATAAATTACATGGTTCTTTTAATTAATTAATTATTATTATAATTTTTTTTTTTTTAATGAAAAATCAGTCTGATGACTCATTGACTAAATGGAATACCCCAGAGTGGTTATGAATCAACATCTGACAACTTCGTTATCATTCGGTGTCTGTGTATATACAGAGTATATATCTTTGGGATGTGGTGGAACGGGAGCTTCGTGCCCTGGATGTGCATCCCACAAATCTCCATCAACTGCAAGATGCTATCCTATCAATATGGGCCAACATTTCTAAAGAATGCTTTCAGCACCTTGTTGAATCAATGCCACGTAGAATTAAGGCAGTTCTGAAGGCGAAAGGGGGTCAAACACAGTATTAGTATGGTGTTCCTAATAATCCTTTAGGTGAGTGTATATCAAGAAGATTGAATTGATCTGGCAATTTTTCCCAAGAATTGTTAACAAGCTGATATTAACTGTCTCATGATGGCACGTTCTCTCGTGGCACAGTGCTCAATTCAAATAGTTTATCCCTCAAGATTTGAAATGGAAATGTAGTGAATTATGGCCGTAATTTTGCTGAAATGTAAAATTTCAGCAGTTCTGTGTAGAGCTCGAATACTGTGTGAAATTTTTGCTATTTTATAATGGAACAGTTTGGGTCATTAGTTGAATAATGAAGGCCTAATGGATGGATTTTTCTTTTCTCTTCCATCGAATGTGGGGGCAGCTACCACCTCCCTGCCTCTCTACTATTTCTCATCCTTGATTCTCTGTATTTTTCCATCCTTTTCTTGTCTTGTTTTCTTGTTTTTCTCTTCGTGCTATAAAGTATGTGCTATAAAGGGAATTAATCTGCAAAATTAATGTCTCATAAAAGTGTCCTGCAGCACGCTTTGCCTGCAGCTGAAGCCATTTTGACAGACTGAGTCAATTCTGAATAAAATGGTTCATGGAATCACTGTAAGGAAGACAAGATCACAGGGGTAATAGAATAGCATTGTTTTTGTTTCAAGGTTAATATCATGCATAATTAAAATTCCAATTATCTGGCTGGAGGGTTATTTTGAGTCTCATGAATATCAAACCATACAGACAGCATACAGTGTTTGTACATTTAAAGAAAGAGCCCACATTTGGTTTAGTCTTTATTAAAATGGTCAAGGTGTTCTGAACTTACCTATAGCTCTGAGAAAAAGGCAGAGCACAGGTGTGAAAATAACTGGAGGTCTATAGAGAGAAAGGGAGATGTAATGTGTCATGTTGTGTGTTGGTTCTTAGACAGGTAACTGTAGTGGACTGACCTTTGCATTCAGTCTTTTAAGTTTATGAACTGATCAAGCATGTGAGGACTAAATGTGGGCCTCCCAGCTCCATCTGGATACTTTTTTATTTTTCTGTGAAGTGCATGGTTAGAGCTGGGTTTCAATACAGATTTCTTCTTTCACAATCACTCGATTTAATTTCATTCTGAATTTGCATATGATTTGTAAACAAAATAAAGATTTTCCTCACATATAGCAATTTTATAGGTCAGTGTTTCAGACTGATTCGATACAGTAACTCACTTGTTTGAACTGTTCATTAAACAAAGCTCATAAGGGACATTCATTTCAGGGCTTCACTGGTCACACTGTATGTCTTTGACTCACTAAAATAATCGGCCTGTTCAAGTCATCTGTTTCTGGAATCGGGCTACAGCATTTGAGCTGTGTGTGCTTTGATTCACTAACAAGAATTGTTCAATATGAGTCATTTGTTTGGGATTTGAACTTCCTATAGGCTGTATAGTAACATGAGTCAAACAAGTCAAACAAGCTAGTTGAGTTTCCTGTTTGCACCTGGAAGTCTGAGAGTCTCTGCTCAAGATTAAGAGACTGATATGAAAAAGATCATGAATTTAATTACACAAGGAAGAAAAACACTCCTGCTTCCATGAATGTTTGAGAAGGCAGCTGAATGAAAATACAGGTCCTTCTCAAAAAATTAGCATATTGTGATAAAGTTCATTATTTTCCATAATGTAATGATAAAAATTAAACTTTCATATATTTTAGATTCATTGCACACCAACTGAAATATTTCAGGTCTTTTATTGTTTTAATACTGATGATTTTGGCATACAGCTCATGAAAACCCAAAATTCTCAAAAAATTAGCATATCATGAAAAGGTTCTCTAAACGAGCTATTAACCTAATCATCTGAGTCAACTAATTAACTCTAAACACCTGCAAAAGATTCCTGAGGCTTTTAAAAACTCCCAGCCTGGTTCATTACTCAAAACCACAATCATGGGTAAGACTGCCGACCTGACTGCTGTCCAGAAGGCCATCATTGACACCCTCAAGCGAGAGGGTAAGACACAGAAAGAAATTTCTGAACGAATAGGCTGTTCCCAGAGTGCTGTATCAAGGCACCTCAGTGGGAAGTCTGTGGGAAGGAAAAAGTGTGGCAAAAAAAGCTGCACAACGAGAAGAGGTGACCGGACCCTGAGGAAGATTGTGGAGAAGGACCGATTCCAGACCTTGGGGGACCTGCGGAAGCAGTGGACTGAGTCTGGAGTAAAAACATCCAGAGCCACCGTGCACAGGCGTGTGCAGGAAATGGGCTACAGAGAAGCAGCACTGGACTGTTGCTCAGTGGTCCAAAGTACTTTTTTCGGATGAAAGCAAATTTTGCACGCATTCGGAAATCAAGGTGCCAGAGTCTGGAGGAAGACTGGGGAGAAGGAAATGCCAAAATGTCTGAAGTCCAGTGTCAAGTACCCGCAGTCAGTGATGGTCAGGGGTGCCATGTCAGCTGCTGGTGTTGGTCCACTGTGTTTTATCAAGGGCAGGGTCAATGCAGCTAGTTATCAGGAGATTTTGGAGCACTTCATGCTTCCATCTGCTGAAAAGCTTTATGCAGATGAAGATTTCATTTTTCAGCACGACCTGGCACCTGCTCACAGTGACAAAACCACTGGTAAATGGTTTACTGACCATGGTATTACTGTGCTCAATTGGCCTGCCAACTCTCCTGACCTGAACCCCATAGAGAATCTGTGGGATATTGTGAAGAGAAAGTTGAGAGGCGCAAGAGCCAACACTCTGGATGAGCTTAAGGCCGCTATCGAAGCATCCTGGGCCTCCATAACACCTCAGCAGTGCCACAGGCCGATTGCCTCCATGCCACACCGCATTGAAGCAGTCATTTCTGCAAAAGGATTCCCGACCAAGTATTGAGTGCATAACTGAACATAATTATTTGAAGGTTGACTTTCTTTGTATTAAAAACACTTTTCTTTTATTGGTCGGATAAAATATGCTAATTTTTTGAGATAGGAATTTTGGGTTTTCATGAGCTCATAGTTCATGAGTATGCCAAAATCATCAGTATTAAAACAATAAAAGACCTGAAATATTTCAGTTGGTGTGCAATGAATCTAAAATATATGAAAGTTTAATTTTTATCATTACATTATGGAAAATAATGAACTTTATCACAATATGCTAATTTTTTGAGAAGGACCTGTATATGACTATATCAATGCAAGTGAATCCACTGAATTTATTTTATTCATAATTTTGCTTTACAAAGAGTTAAATTAATTATTTTCAAAATATAATTACTTTTACATTTACTGCATTAAGGATCTAATATATAATTAATTTCAAATAAATGTATTAAATAATTTAGCTGACTGGAAGATGCAAAATTTCTTTAAGATTTTACAGGAACAGCGCTGCTTAAACGGGAATGAAACATTGATACAGGGAAACTTCTTAGTGCATTACATTACATTACGCAGCAACTGGTAATTGCCGTAAAGATTCACAGTGGGATCTTAATAATCAATACCAGAATCCTTTAAATGTCTCACATGTCTTATGGGGAAATGGTTTCCAGAAGTGCAAGAGAGAGACAGATGGGAAAGAGACAGAAAGAGATGCGGGGAGTAATTGGGAACCACTTAAACACAGTAGAAGCTGATGATGAAAGCAAATCAAGACTGATAAGCCCATGCTTGGTACTCTGAGCACACAATAGAATCCTGATTGATACAGAGAGAAGGAGTGAGAAGCGGATGAAAAGATGGAAAGAACCAGAAAAAGAGTGTGGGACAAAAGAAAGCAGTGTGTTTAGGAGAGAGGGGGCCCGTGAAGTGACAGAGTGAAGCTGTAAATAAGTGAGCAGTTCCTGCAGCAGGAAAATGCTAATTCCTCTCTCACTGCTGTTGATTAGTCATCTAAAGCAGCTCCTGAAGAGAAGACATTTGTCTATATCTGCTTTAATGTGAAAGTGTGGGAGGAAAATTTTATTTATGCGTACAGGTGTTTGTAAAAATAGCATTGCTTATTATAAAAAGTAATTATGTTTATGTATCTTAAATTGTAAGGAAAGTAATAATAAATGTATTGTTTTGCTTTGTCTCATCATCATTTTATTGAGATTTTTTGCTACACACAAGTGCATCATACTATTTAATGCACAATGGATGTATTTACATTAGATTTACAAACTTAAAAATTTTGTCTTTAACCATAATCTAAAACTATGTACATTTTTATGCATGACACTCTCTAGAACAATTTTTCTCAATCAGTATGGGGGATGGGGTGGCTTGAATATTGTGTAGGACAATGGGGGGGGGCATTAGAGCCAAAAAATTGAGAAGCACTGGTTTAGAATAACAACCCCTCATGCACACGCATTCTTCAACTCTTACAATGTGTGTGCATCTGAAGCTCCCATTAATTGCCATTTGCTATTTATTTTACTTCCTTAATGTAACACATTTTTTAGTTAGATTTTGATTGCAAAGGCAATTTTCTATTTGGAATAACATGCACCAATGAATCATTCAAATAGAAACAGGGAAAAACATTATGAACGTAAATAGGGTCTATTTTGATTGCATGATTATTTTTAACTCTTATTTTCCTGACATGAGGAAGAAAGAGGTCGTCAGTTGTGTTTGTCTGTAAAGAAATTGATTACTAAAGACTACTTAATTGCTGAATATCCTTAAATAAAGGGGGTGATTTAATAACTGTTGGTTTGGCAGTGATTTTCAATGAAGAAAACATTTTTAGTGAATATAAATTCACTATTTGACTCCTCCAGTATCATACACTTTAATGTGTATTTGAATACTTTAGCATCTTATGCTTTTATATAATTTTAAAGGCACATATGATATTATCTCAGTGCCATTTATTTTGAAGAAGACAGTGTTTACCTGATATTTTATATTCCTCTTTGGTGAATCTCTCTGTTGGCCTGGCAACCTATTTACATGGTAGCAGGGGTCTACCCTCCTCTCTGGTACCATCTGCCTCAGAACAGAGATAGAGCTGGCGTAACCCTGTTGACCCATGTGAACACACACACATGAGAACACATACACGTGTACACAAGTGTGTACACTGATCCACCCACACAAACCAGCAGGTAGGAACAGTGCTTGGCCATCTGCTTTTCCCTCCATCTAGCAAATCTCCAAAGATCCTTTCCTCTCTATCTCTCTACCTCCCTCTCATTCCATTTTAATTCTATTTTTTCATACTTGTTACACCAACAAATTCCCAGAGCTGCCCTTATGAAATCTAAATTAGATGTATTTTAGTGTTGTATAAATCCATGTTTCCCACAGGTTCATGTATGTCACGTTTACAACTGAAAATTTGATCATGATTGAGTTTGACCACTTTTTTGACCACATTTGTCAACACTTAATGAAAAAGCTAATAGGAGCAGTATGTTATATAGATAAAGCATCTCCAGTTGTAAAGAAGGAGATTTTACAAAGCATCCACAAAGATTTCCTGTTATGCATCCATTGGCAATTGCAATTTTAGCAAAAATAATTATAATAAGGTGGAAAATATGACGGTAGAACCCAAACATACCTTCATATAAAGTGTTTCCTCTTGGGCAATAAATGTTATTGACATTTTAGTTCATGCATTCATCCATTGACCTATAAAATCTGAGGGCGGACATTATAGATTAAATTATCAATCAAAATGTCAGAAGTTTAATTGAGCTTTTGGATTGATCAACAAGAATTTTAAATGACAGTGTAATGAGAAGTTAGTATCATGTTGAATAAAATAACCACTCAATGTGTTATTAAAATTGTTTAAATGATTTTGTGCATTTTATTTGTAATCAAAATATTATTGTTTATATTTCAAGTTTTAATTTATTGGCTTTTTTGTCTTTAATTTTTGTGACAAGAAAAGTGATGGAAGACAGCTGAAATGCCTTTGGCATATGAGCACAACGACATCATGAGAACATACGTTATTCAAAAGACTTTATTTCAGGATCGATGCATTCCCTTGTGAAAAAGAAGTGTGCTTAATTGAAATAAATGTACACTTGTAGTGTACTTCAAATGTAAATGTTTATTTCAAAAATCTGTACTTTACAGATTCTATACATATATTATAATATTAAATAAAAGGCCACTTAAGTGAACTTAAAGTACACTTTCAATGTTTCTTTTAAATACACTTTTTAAAATGTGTACTCCACCATCCCAGCACAGATATCCAAACTAGTTCTAGCTCCACTGTCCACAGCTCCAAAAGCTTTTGATAACTAAGTTACGCCTATGTTCTACACCTCCCTCCAGCAATGCAGTGCTTCTTTTCTTTCACTAGCTCTCCATCCATTCAGTTCTTCTGTCTGTGGCTTGAGCAATGCAGCTGAGGCCTGTACTAGTGGATTCTCCTAATTGAGTTTTTAAGTAATTATAAAGGAGCTAATGCATTTTAAACGCCTTTAAATAAGGAATGATGATTATTTACGCTTACTTTACATACGCTGGCAGCAAGAGCAGTTCAGATGCATATGTATGTTAGCGGTACTTGCTTAAGTATCAGCAGGCTTGATTAATTTTTCTTATCAAGTAGGTTAGATAGTGTAAAGTTTCAAAGCAGAATGAGGTGAGAAAAAGATGGTAAACTTTCTGTTGCCCTTTGTAAACAGCACCGATCAGACGGAAGACCCTCTGAGGAACAGCATGGGACACTTAAGAAAACTACAAAACTGTAAAAGGGAACAGCCTAGAGAAACGAAAGAGGATATTTGACATCATTCCAACTAAAACCACCATTTGGAACCATTCAGTAATGTAGAAATCTTGGACAAAGACTGCAAGCATCTTTAATCTGCAATGTTATACCTCTGGAAATAGAAAACAGAACCCTTGAATCTCTAGATCCCTGAACTCCACCCTAAAAGCTTCAGTATTAAGCCTTGCACATTCAGAGGAATCTTTCTTTCCTTACATCTTTTTTTTTTTTTTTAATTAATGGAGTTTGTTCAGTGTTTCTTTATATGCATATCTCTCCATGAAAAAATACTTAGAAATCCTCCCAAAATCATTATTTTTACATTGACTTTCTACTGTAAAATACTGTATTTTACTCCAAATGAACTGCTTTCTTAGAGGCCTGATGTCCTATGGTGCACAGCACTCAGCCGAATAGTTTTAAAAGGATTTTATAGTGTTAGACACAGAAACTGGTTCAGATGGAATACTGGAATACAGTTTTCAATGAAAGTCAGCATGTTTTCTATCAGGCATTGTCAGCCTCTGCATGCTTACTCTCAGCCAGCATCATCAAACATCTTTGTCCTCTGGTTCTTCTGTTTAGCTAATTTTGTGGTGTAGATCTGGTTTATGACCTTTTAATCTTCAATGCTTCCTTCTTTGTTTTATTAAACAGTTTGCACGTACTCCTGTGTCAGTGTGTACATCTTTTCCCTTGATAAGGCGATTCAGTGAGCTGCTAAGGGATCTCTGAGCCCTCAGATCCGTCTACAAAGCTTTTCAATTAGCCCTTAATTGCCTAATTACCTCTGGGCATCAATGAGCAATAGAGAGAAAGAGAAAATAGGGGAAGAGGAAAGATGAGTTATCTAAAAGAAAATTCAGTGTTTAAGTCGAGAGGTCAAGATTTGCCTGGTTAGCATGGTCCCTGCTGGGAAAATGTTGTAACTACAGCATCTGAATGCAACATAATTTCTTAACTGCCATTAAAATGCAGCAGTGCATTATTAGTAGTAGTAATTGTAGTAGTGTTGATAGTGCAAAATGAATAACACATTATATTATAATGTATAGATGAGAAAAGCATTTTTCTTAACTTCCATTAAAGGTTAGCTGTACATTCTGAACATTTATTATTAGGGGCCAAGCACCGAAGGTGCGTAGGCACCTATTGTAATTGTTCCCGTTCTTGTTAGGGGCCAAGCACCGAAGGTGCGTAGGCACCTATTGTAATCGTTGGCGTTATTCTTCTTCTTCTTCTTCCGCCGCAGGTCTATGGCAGCCCATAGAACTGATTGCGGGAAAGTTGTATAATTTGGCACACTGATAGAGGACAGTCCCAACATTAACTATAGCAAATTTGAAGTCTCTAACTCCTACTCTCTAGCACCACCACTTGTCCAAACTTTCAATGTTTGTATGCTAATAACTTTTGAACCGTAAGCCAGAAAATGGAAATTCTTTTTTCCTCTGAATCCTTGGCTCATGCCAAGTCGAATAAATCCCAAAATTCAAAAATCGCAAGGTTTAGTTTTTTTGCTATTTTAATTTTTTTGAAAAACCTACTTTTTCGAACTCGTCCTAGACGGTTAGTCCGATTGCCACGAAAATTGGCTCAGATCATCTTCAGACCATGCAGGCAAAAAGTTATGGAATTCAAGTTGATTTGTCCAACCGTTGTCGAATGACACGTGAACAAATTTGACGAAAAGCATGCAAAAATGCATGTGAGGCTATATCTCGGCAACGGTTTGGCATATTGAGACCAAACTTGGTGTGTGTTATAACAAGCATGTCCTGAGCCTAGCTGCAGTGTTTCAACGCAGTGCCACCTAGTGGTCAGGAGATATGAAAAATGCATATTTTTGCTTATAACTTCCAAATGGTTTGGCCAAAAATCACAAAACTGATCTCTTTAGATTCAGTGGGTCATGTCGAGTCGAATGATATCCAATTTTCCCGTGTCAGCCATTTTAGGCGTCGGCCATTTTGAATTACGCTTTAAAATGCTGTATTTTTTGAATGCATTACCATATCGTTACGAAAATAATTACAAAAATGTTCGGCTCCATGCCCTGAAAGTACGCAAAAAGTTTGGTGGCGGCGCCACCTTGTGGTCAAAAGTTATAATGAAATATCACAAAAATGCTAATAGCTTTTGAGTAAATTAGACAATTGAAATGAAAATGGTCTCCCCGTATTCCTTGGGTCATGCTGAGAACATATATACAAATTATGCCAAAATTGGCCATACTTCCTGTCCGCCATTTTGATTAATGTTGAAAACCTACTTTTTCGAACTCCTCATCAACCGTAGGTCCGATTTTCACCAAAATTGAATCAGATGATCTTCAGCCTGTGCTGACAAAATGTTATGGATTTTGTGTCGATAGACAAAACCGTTTTCGCGTACCACCGCGACGAATTTAAGGCATGATGCCAAAATGACACTTCAGGCTGCATCTCTGCAATGCTTTGGCATTTTGACACCAAACTTTTTGTGCGTTATTGTCATCTCACACAGAACACACAAAATTAATTTGATTACAGCGCCACCTGTTGGTCAAAAGTGATAAGCCATTTACTCATTTTACTAGTGGTTGTATTTATGATTTTTCAGCCATTTCAATTACAATCATCCAAAAATGGTTTTTGCTCATTGTTGCATTTCGTGTGATGCTCCACGCCATGCTTAGCTCCTCAACTTTCCGCTGGAGTGCTTGGCCCCGTAATTGCTGCTTGCAGCTATATTTATTATTATTATTCCTTCTTCTGACTAGGAGTCTATGGCAGCCCATAGAACCGATTGCGGGAAAGTTGTAATGGTTTGACATTCTGATAGAGGACCGTACCAACATTAAGTACACCAATTTTGGTGTGTCTAAGTCATTCCCTCTAGCGCCACCAACTGTCCAAAATTTCACTTATGTTTTGTTAATAACGGTTGAACCATAAGGCCAATCAACAATTTTTTTTCCTCTGATTCCTGAGCTCATGCCGATTCGATTGAACCCTATGAAGTAATTTTCCGTCATAGAAATATGGCCGCCATTTAGAATTTTTTGAAAAACCTACTTTTTGAACTCGTCCTAGACGGTTTGTCTGATTTACACGAAAATTGAACCAGATCATTTTCAGGCAGTGCTGACCAAAAGTTATGGAATTCAAATTGATTCGTCAAATCGTTTTCGATAAACGCTCGAACACATTTTACGTAAGGTTTTGCAATCTCTGCAATGATTTATCATATTCAGACCAAACTTGGCACATGTCATAATAAGCATGACCTGAGGCGACATGCTGCGTTTCGCCGCAGCGCCACCTACTGGTCCGGAGATATGAAAAATTGCTATTTTTGCTTATAACTTATGAACATAAGTGTAACGATATCAACCTTCATATTCATCCGGAAGAAGGAGGCGGGAACCGGCGGACAATCAAAAACATTTTAATAACAAAATAAACACAAAACAGCGCACCAGCCCCTCACGGACGACTGGTGCGCATAAAATAAAAACCACAACACAACTAAAAGCCCAGGCCTGGTCCTCTCTCGTCCTTCACTGTCGTCGCTCCAGTTTTATATCCTTCCATCTCCTCCATGGGCCTCGAGACCGGTGGGTCGAACAGGTGCAGTTCATCTCCAATCACTCCCCCGGCCTCGCTCCCATGTCCCTCGGCCCCGCCCCACTCGTCACATACCCCCATCGCCCCTCGCAGGCCGGGGGGTACTCCCGAGACTGCGCTCTACTCCCCCCCCCCCCCCCTCCCTCCGGGGGGGCCGCTCCCGGGGACCTGCGGGAACCTGGGGGTAGGACAGGCGAGGCGAGAGAAAAGGAGATGGAAGGAGGAGCGACAGAGACGAGAGAGGAAAAAAAAAAAAAAAAAAATTCCGGTTCCCAGACGCACCGCTGCTCGGCCCTCCACCAGCTGGGTGATCTCCTCCGCGGTGCCTGGCGGTGGCACTGGACGGCCCTTGGCGGACGGCACGACACTCCTCCGCCGCCCGGTGGACGGCGACGGCTCCTCCGGTTTTGGGCAGCCGGCAGGAGTCCCCCGTTCCCTGCTCCTCCCCGTTCCGGCGGAGGCAGCAGGCTCCGGCCACCTGGCGAACGGCGCCGACTCCTCCGCTCCCTCACGGACGGCAGCCGTCTCTCCACATCGTGGGCGGCCGGTAGCGAGCTCGCCCGTCCCCGGCAACTCGCTCCAGTCCACCGCCTCGAGCGTCCATGGCGGCACACTCCTCGCCAGCTCGATGGCACCGCGGATTCACCACAGCGGCGAGGGATCTTCAGCAGCGCGTCCCTCCTTCTCCCGGGCTTCGGCACCACTGTAACGATATAAACCTTTGTATTCATCCGGAAGAAGGAGGCGGGAACCGGCGGACAATCAAAAACATTTTAATAACAAAATAAACACAAAACAGCGCACCAGCCCCTCACGGACGACTGGTGCGCATAAAATAAAAACCACAACACAACTAAAAGCCCAGGCCTGGTCCTCTCTCGTCCTTCACTGTCGTCGCTCCAGTTTTATATCCTTCCATCTCCTCCATGGGCCTCGAGACCGGTGGGTCGAACAGGTGCAGTTCATCTCCAATCACTCCCCCGGCCTCGCTCCCATGTCCCTCGGCCCCGCCCCACTCGTCACAATAAGTTATAACAAAAATAATAAAATTGGTCATGTTAGATTCAGGTCAACATGTCGAGTCGACTGATATCCAATTGTACCATTTTGCCATTTTGACTGTTGGCCATTTTGAATTTTGTGCTAAAATGCTGTATTTTGAGAACGAATCAACGGATTATTACGAAACTTAGTATGGGTCATCAGCACAATGTCCTGAAGGAGCGTGAGAAGCCACCTAGTGGTGAATTGTATTTTTCAAATGCTTATAACTTTGGGTGTGGTCGACTTATTATCACGACACTCATCTAATTAGACTCCTGAAACCTTACCGAATCCTACGATACCAAACATGCTAGGTTTCGCCTTACGATTTGTGTAGCGTTGTGATTTAGTGCTTAAAAACCATTTAGCTATATCTTCCAAACCGCTTTTCCGATCGAGACGAAACCACCGTCAGAAGTTCGGAAACATAGGTCGATAGCTAAACACCAAAGCTCAAATGCGAAAATATTGATAGTAAGGGATAGTACAATTCAATCAAAGTCATGTGTCAGTCATTTTTACGTGTTTTTTCATATAAATGTCTATAACTCTAAAGTGAATTGAGATATTTTCACCAAAATTGACACACATATGTAGAGGCTCACTCTAAGGACACATAAAAAAATGGTGGGACTGAGCCTCTTGGTGGCGCTATAATAGAACAAAACATGAAATTCCCATTGACTTCAATACAGTTTTGTGAAATAAAATGCTATACTAAACAAATGCATTGGTGTAATATTATGAAACTCAGAATGTGCCAAAAACACCATCCCCTGAAGGTACTCAAAATAATTCGAAACATATAACAATTCAAAGTTATAACAAAATTTGCAAAAAAGCTAATAACTTTTGAATAAATCTTGCTATTGAAATGCCGCTGGTCTTAATAGATTCCTTGGGTCAAGCCGAAAACATAGATACCAGATAGTTTTCCTTATTTGACAGATCTTCCTGTCTGCCATCTTGATTTTCAGTCAAAACCTACTTTTTTTTAACTCCTTCTAGACCGTTTGTCCGATTTTCACCAAATTGAATCATATCATCTCCAGATTGAGCCAACTAAAAGTTATGGATTTTGTGTCGATATACGAAACTGTTCTCATTAAGTGCATCAATGAATTTGCTGGAAGGATGCCAAAATGCATTTGAGGCTGTATCTCAATAAAGCTTTGACATTTTAGCACCAAACATTGTCACCTCACACTGACCATACCACATCAATTTTGTAACTACGCCATCTATTGGTCAAGAGTAATAAACCAATCATTAACCATTAATAATTACACGTATAAAAATGCTAATAACTTTTAATTGCATCAGGCTATTGCAATGAAACTGGTCTCAAAATATTCCGTCTTATGCTGACAACATAGATACCAAATATGCCAGAGTAAGCTGAACTTCCTATCCGCCATTTTGATTTATGTTGTTAACCTACTTTTTCGAACTCCTCATCAGCCGAACTCCTCCTCAATCAAAATTGAATCAGATGATCTTCAAATTATGCTTACAAAATGTTATGGATTTTGAAACGATGCACAAAACCGTTTTCGCATACCACCGCAACGAATTTGAGGCATGATGCAAAATGACACTTCAGCATGTATCTCTGCAATGCTTTGGCATATTGACCTAAACTTTGTGTGTGCCATTGTCATCTATCACAGAATACGCCAAAATGATTTGATAACAGCTCCACCTGTTGGAAAAAGTGATAAGCCATTTAATCATATTACTAGTGGTTATATTTATGATTTTTCAGTCATTTCAATCACAATCATCTTAATATTGCTGTAATTGGTAATTTTTGCATTTGGTGTGTTGCTCCATGCCGTGCTTATCTCCTAAATTTGCCGGTGGAGTGCTTGGCCCCATAATTGCTGCTTGCAGCTATATTTATAATTATTATTATATTCTTTCTTACATCAGCCAGATAAATAACATTATATTATTATAGCAACTACACCGTCCAGGTGCAAAATAGTTTTCATTTACTGAAATTCAAAAGTAGATGTTTATTTATTTATTTATTTTTTAAGCAATATAGGAGCCCAGCAACACATTACTTCATTTTCAAGAGTTCATTAGTTGGCATTAGGTGGCAGCCACACAATACAAGCTGAGCTTCAAACTGAATCCACTATTCTCTCTCTCTCTCTCTCTCTCTCTCTCTCTCTTAGAGCCCCCCTGCTATTCCTGATAAGTGAAAATAGCAGGGAGGCTAAAGATTGAATTAGCAAATTATAGATTAACAAATAATTTATGTTTTTTTGTTGTTGTTGTTTTGTTTTTGAAGTATGGTGTGTTAATGAAGTGTTATGTAGCCTATGTTTCATGATGATCAGCTTGTTTTTAATTTCTGAAAGTTTTGAAAATTGCTTTTATAAAGTAAGTATTTAAATGTAATAAAATTGATGGTTATATTGTTAGAATTGAGAAGATGTAAAAAAGTACAAATAAAGGTATTGTTAAACCTCTCTCTCTTTCTCAGAGCCCTCTCGTGATCCCCCAGTCTTTGTCTTTCTCTCTCTCTCTTTCTCTCTCTCTCTTTCTCTCTCTCTTTCTCTCTGGAGGGCTCTGAGGGAAGCAGTGAAGCGCCACCACAAGCTCCTGTCTGTCACAATCACACATGTTTCCCATTAATGTGACAAACACAGTTGACATTCAATTTCCCCAATGCGCTCCAGCTTCACACAAAATGGATGATGAGACTGCAAAACCCGCGTTCATGATAAACAGAGGCGCTCCTCTGCCTCAGGGGAGGAATCCACACAAGCAGTGCCATCAAACACATGAATGGCATCTCATCTCATACTAAGTGAACGACCAGGGCAGGTGCAAGGGGGGAAAATGAATGGAGACATGCAGTAGCAATTGTTATTTGCGGGGAACGGACGTGTCTAGTGCCAGAGACAGAAAACGACACAGACACTACAGCGTGCAGGGCTCTGACAGGCAGTTTAACTGTGCCATCATGACCTCTTGTTACGCCTGTAACAAACAATAGTCCTCAAACTCACTGAACGAATGTCGACTGTGTCAGAAGAACTACCAGTGAAACTCTTTTGGCATTCTGGGATGCCACCGTCAATCTGCACAACCTCTCGTGTGTCGTCATGACCTCATGTCCCGCACACACAGCTTCATCGAAACCATGACAGAAAGACAGACAGACTTGTGTGATTTAATGCCTGCTGCTGCCACCTAGTGGTGGATTTATCGCAGTGGTTGTCATTTCATGATGGATGATCAATGACAGCAGAAATGCAGCACAGCTATGATTATTCATTAGAATGGCAGCTGGTAAAAGACAACAACAGGCCTTATGAGCGAACTGCTGAGCTGTGCACAAAATGAATGCGTGGAATACGATTACTATGTTATCTCTCCCAGTGGGAAATCAAACATTTACTTTGAACAGTAAAACTTGGGGTTTTCATTATTCTCTCTCTCTCGTTCTTTGGCGCACCCCAACACAACACAACCATCTCCCAACCGTGCAGATTTTCGTATTAGCATCAGATCAATGGTCTTTAGTTTTCTCTATTCTACAAGTGAAACCGTAGTAAATCTGAGTTAAATTAAATTTGCTAATTGGTTTCCGAGGGACAAAGGAAACAAAACTAAATTGATTGCTGTAATAAGTCTTTTTATGTAAATGCACTTTCTGTTCAACTGTTTGGAGGGGGTTATAAAGCAAATTAATTTCCCTTGCTTTATTTCCACGCTTTCCTTTTTCTTGCCTGTCTCGTTTCATATTTTCAATGCTCTCTGCTCGTTCTTCTCTCCACCAGCAGGAGGACGAGTTTCTTTAGATTTGACGGAGCACAGTCTTGTGCTCGAGCTCACTGATGAACACGGACCTGGAGGCAGCAGCTGAGTAAAAGAGGAGGGGCTTCAGGTTATGTTTGCTGCTGAATGACCTACAGCATGTGAGTGCTTCAGTGCTTTAGTTGGCTACTAGTGTACTGGCGATTAATTGCACTATGTTTATGTAAACTGATTTAATACTATGTTTTATTATTAATGTATTTTTATTTATTTTACTGGCTTGTTCAAAGTAATTAAAAGTTTCATAATAACAATGATAATAATATATTTGTTATCCATACACAAGTTTCATTCAGTGTTAATAATATTTATAAAAATAGAAACATTGCAGTTAGGGTCTTTTTGTTTTTAGAAATAATACTTAAATTCAGCAAGAACAAAATTTTATTAAAAGTGACAGTAAATAAATTTATTAATGTTTGAGTTAAAAATATTTATATTCAACATAAAATATTAAAAAAATATTTTTGAAAGAAACGTATACTTTACAATAATCCATAAAAACAAGTCAGGAAAGTCAACTGTCGGTACATTTTGTTGTAATGTCAGTGAATTGTGTTAACATTATCTTGAAGTTAACACAGTCCCCGTTTTTTTTTTCATTTATATTAGAAATGATTATATATTATATTGGGCCAATAATATATATATATATATATATATATATATATATATATATATATATATATATATATATATATATATATATATATATATATATATATATCATACATCCAAGTGTGACAATTTATCAGAAAGACACATAAAATGCTAAATCAAACGTTTAATCATGTTGCGTATTTTGGTAACAGACATAACAGGCAGTAACACTGATCCACTCTTTTGTCTACATAGGGTGCAGCATGTTCTCTATTCAATGTGAATATACTCTATATGAGAAAAAATTAAGAAAAAATATATAATAATTTGGGTTATGGCTCCCTCTGCTGTTGGGAAGAGACTTTTAAAACCGTGTTACACAATTTAAGTAATTTTATTACTATTGTTGTTGTTATTATTATTATTATTATTAAGACTTCCATTGCATGGTAAATATCTGTTGGTTGTAAATATGTTTATATGACTTGCTGTATCTCATGTTTCTAAAAACTGTTTTAAACAAAGCTTATAGACTTTCTAAACATTATGCTTTATTTCACATATATATTTAGTGAGCTTTTGTTTGACGTTTAACAATTAAAATAATAAACATTGGATAAACTTCTGATGTAACAGAACATTATTAATAGTCTAGTAGCCAACTAGGTGAACCCGGAAATGTTCAGTACACCAAAGTTTTATTGCAGAAATGTGAAGTATGGGTCCCCAGCATACAGAAACTACCGGATGCTAATTTGCATATGTTGAGCAATTTGCATAATTAGCATAATTAGCATTATTAGCTTAATCATCCATTTTGACCACATATTACCCACTGAATGGCCAATTTCTACAATATGTGAGTGGTTTTAGAGGTTTTAGAGGATGCTGATTTCATTTCTGGCATTTTCAGATTTCAAAGAGCTAATTTTAGTACATATTTTGATTTATTTAGGCAAATTTTGATTACTTACAGTCATAATTTTAGGTTATTTTTATGGTAAACAAAATAATCTAACATTTCAGAATAATGAGTGCTCTTGTGAATGTTGATGCATTGTTTTCAAGTTGTAGAGAGGCTGAATCCCCTCCTGACACTTTTGAAGATTCAAAATTGCTTTTGTTAGGCTGAATGTTATGCATTTCTGGATGAAAAAGCAATGCGGGTATTTGACATAACTTGGATCCTGCAACTGTACGATACATATTAATGGGGTAGCTCTTTAAGACACCCAATGAGATGACATCACCTAAGCCCATCACCATGTGTGATCAACAAACTATGTACAAATATACACTATATACATGCCATACAAGACAGGCACTGCAAGTCGCTAGGGCAACGGCCCAATGGTAGAAGGGCTGCCCAGGTTGGTCCGCAAGTCGCAAGATCCAACGGGGACCCAATTAAAACTTCGCCAGACGCAAGAGTTAAAACTGAGTCTGGGCAACCCGGGTCAGCCCACCAGATGCAAGGCTAACCAAGAGGGCTTCACCTCCGCACCACGCCAAACATGTAAATATTCAGTATATACATACCATACAAGACAGGCCCCGCAAGTCGCTAGGGCCATGCCAGAATGGCAGAAGGGATGTCCAGGTTGGTCCGCAAGTCGCAAGATCCAACGAGGACCCCGTTAAAACTCCGCCAAACGCAAGAGTTAAAACTGAGTCTGGGCAACCCGGGTCAGCCCGCAAGGCTAACCAAGAGGGCCTCACCTCTGCACCACACAAAGCACACACTGGCTACCACCTTCAGGCAAACTGCTATGCCTCACAATTAATTAACAAAAGGCAGCCTCATCATCTTCACTATCCTCTTCTGTTCTGTCATCATCTTCTCCAGACCCTTCATCCCTCTCTTTGTGTTCTTGGTGTTGTGTAAGTATGTTGCAGCATATACTATCATTGCCTTTGCAGGAACAATAACTGGTACAGGCCAGACCTGCAGCTGCACAGCTGCACTTTGCTGATGTGCAAGGTTTCAACCCGGCTTTGCAACCACAGCTGACAACATCTAACAAAGCAGGAGGAGCAACTGGACTTGAATCCTGGGTGGGCATAATCAGTTCCTCTCCTTCCTTTAGACCCATCTTCTTTTCCCATCCAAACAAGGTGATATCCACAGCTGGTGGATCAGGCTGGTCTGCTGCTTTCCATAGCAGCACCTGTAGGTGGCACGTCTTCCATGAAGGCGCATATTGCGCTCTGTAGGAGGAAGTGCCTTCAGTGCTGGGGCCCTTTTGCGCTTTCGGTAAATTTCATACCGGGCTCCATCCAAGGTTACAGAGTTCCTCTGATTGTACAGAGCCAGAAAGAAAGCCCTTGTTGCTTTTGTGATCTGTAAATCTGTGGCTTCTGCCTCTCCAATACAGTGGAGAAGCTTACCAGGTACGACTCTCATGACCTTGAGTGCAGACACCTTCCCCTTCCCGACAGAATATGAAGTGGTATCACATCCCGAAAGAGCATGCATGGCCAGAATGGAACCACAGTGGTCACCCAGATTCTCTGCAGTTGCATTTATGCTGAGAACAGTGCCATTCCATTTTTCCATCTGTAGGTTAGTTGTGATAACAGCCTTCCAACACCAATAAACCATAAGCACAAAGACATCTGTGTCATCACTGAGAATGTGAACAGTTGAAGCCCCATGTCTGACAATTAAGTGTCATAACAATTAAGCCGACGTCCCATGCTGGCTGCAAGATCTGCCACTGTCCCAGATGATGGCCAAACTACATGATAAATGAGCTGGGATGCATCCACAATGACAACATCTGGTGGCTGGGGATTGCAGACTGGAATTCCGAGCTGCTGGACAAGCACTGACTTATTGCCCTTTCGGAGGCATCCATTGTCATCAATGATAGACAAGGGGACTGGGCTAAGCTCATATTTGAAGAGAGAAAAGAGCTCCATTTTTCTCTGGCCTCCCACCACCAACAGTCGAGCAAATAATGACTCAAGGTTACAAACAACCTTCCCACTGTCCCTTTTTCTGGAACTTCATAGTCACTACCTTGTTAGAGATGGGTGTATGAAATGCCCCCGGAAGTGATGAAGAAAACTTTTCACACATAGCCTGGCCAATCTTCAGCGCATCTTGCACATTCACTTTTTCATCAACCACCTGTCCATTTATGATGTGGTAGAGCAAAGTGCTCTCTGTCATGAGTGGATTTGTGTTTTCCCACAGCATCCTCACAATTTTAGAGCGGTCCTCAGCATCCAACTCCCGTCGTGCTTCACCCTCCTCTTTGTGTCTGTTGGACACAGTCTTCTCTGATGCTACTGTATCACTGTACATATCATCCAATGACTGAGACAGATGTGAACATATGCCAAATGATTGGATCCAAACTGCAACCTGCTCAGGGTTGGTTGAAATACCCTTCATGCCCCCTGCTCCCTTCCCTTGCCTGATGTATGTCTGCTCCCCAAACATATCGGCACTCACTGCAGGTGCACCATCTGAATGGCGGCACCATTACGGCCACCATACGGAAGGCTCGCATGGCCTTTGGCCAGGCCTTTCCATTGAAGATAGATGCCAGGCCGCCAAATGATGCACCTAATAGCTCCTCAAGGCCTGTTGAATTCATCAGCTCCCCAATTGAGCCAATGAATGACATCAGAGTGTGCATCATTCCAGGGCTGAGCACCATTGATGCCCATCTCTGTGGGTCACCCCATTTGATCTGGTAGACAATCTTGTACAGCTGCATGTCAAATGTTATATGACTGTAGCTCATGCCAAGCCGCTTGAGTGATGTGTCCAGGTATGTAATGGTACGGAGCACTGTATCAGGATGAGCAGAAGGTGAGTCGAGCAATGGTCCAAAGACACTTATAGTCTTCATTTTAGACACACCTTCATCACTGTGATGATCTTGCACAACGTTGTTGGCCAACCAGTCCAGGGGAAGAGGAGTAGAATGGAGCTGACAGAGCCAAGCAGCATCCCTCCTCTGTGCTCTAGAAACCCTCTCTTGGATGCTCTCTTGGACAGTAGCTGTTCTTGGCATTTCTTTCAGAGCGGGTGGAGTCAGCTTCTTAGGGCCTGTATAATGTTCAATGGCAAGACTGCTGTTAGCTACCGGACAGAATTTCTCAGCTTGGAGCTTTGTCAGACGGGGTACTTTTAGCGATGTAATCCCACCATCTGGAGTCGCCACTCCAGGGAACAGGATCCCTGCAGGATTTTGCACAAACTGAGTGGACATGGCATGTGTTGTGCGGCAACCATTGGGTGTGAAGACTACAAGATCAAAATTATCATCCCAACTGTGAATAGGGCCAATGCACCTCTCCAGTCTTAATACCCGCAGGTACTTATCTGCATCATCTGAGGCATATTTGGCAGCTGACTTCTGGAACCAGAGGACCTCATCATATGTTACAACAAGACCATGCTCATTAGGTTCCGAACCAGTTCTGAACTACCATACTTATGATGAAGTTTTACAGCTAGCCCCAAAGTTGTCTGATTCCAGCTTTTACTGATGTGCTGCTGGATGCATTGAGCAAGTGTGAGTGCTGGTTTGGTCACCGTTTCTTCCCTGGACACAAGACTGGAGACAAGTCTTGGGAGAGTTGGACTTGTATCTTGAATGACCCTTTCATGCGTAAAGCTGCCAAGGTCGTATTCACGAGGCAATGGAATACTCTGGACCTCTGCCCGCACTTTTCTGACAACCTTGTTGACATCATCATCGTCGTCATTGAAGAGGCCAGTTTGTCCTACTAATTTGAGTGATTTACCTATGTACTGCCTAAAGCCAACAATCATCTGGCATCCTTCAACTCTCAGTACAATAATGGCATCACCATAATAATCACATAGGTTGGCTAGCATTTGCTTCTGGCACAAATTCCCAGAATTAGCTACAAAAACATGTAACTCGGAGACAGTCCAAGTCACTGACTTGTTTGCACTCATGTGGTCTATGACCGAAGCTAGGCAGCTGTCAACTGGTTTACTAGCAGTTGCACTTGAGTCAATAGGTACCTTCCTGAAAGCAGTGTAACACTTGGAGTGATACTGAGCATCAGCTGCAGGTAGGTCCATGATGCCATTCACCCGTAGCTTCACAACTTCTGCCCAATCATCCTGCCGTTCATCACATTTAGACAAAATTACATCTTTGAAGTATGGAAGGCCTGACCTATCTAAAGTCTGACATTTTTTAACTGGATTCCACCTGTTAGAATTTTTAGAGTCTTTTTCTTCACAAATAAAATCACAGAACAAGCACTGTTTTGAATACTCAAAGGCAGAGAGTTGAGAACAAATGATATGCTTTCCGGGCTGACTCTGAAATGAGTCTGACTTGCGTTTGCTCACATTTCTAGAACGAGAAGTATATGAGCTGTAGCAAGATTTGTGACATAGCACAGAAGCTGATGAAGCACCATCAGTAGCAATAATGTTTGATAAAGTCTCATGTATGGCTGTGTCTCCGAGCTCCTCACTCTTATTTAGCAGAGTAGCAATTCCTTTGGACCCAGATATTTTAAAGTCGCTATCTTTGCCACTGCATGGTGCAAACAGACACTTCTTTCCCGACATTTCGACCTAATCAAACGTCTCTCTTTATTTTGAAAGTACTTAACCCTAGATCCGAATGGTTAAATTAATACTCCACAACAACTTGAGAAAGCAGCAATAACACTGAATATCAACTGTTTTTAATCCTTTCCTGATCAAATCACAAGTCTGAATTTTTTAAAAAGAATACAAAAATTTTAAATTATGGTAACTAATTTTAGAACACCAGATTCACCCACAAAATTGATCTGAATAGAAATTCACAATGTACTGAACAATACTGTCATTATAACTCTGTCCACCTTTTATCTTAATGTGAAAACATAAGTAATTTCAACATTAAAATGTCAACATTAAAACCCCTTGACTGACTTTTGTACGAATATTAAGGCAATATAAGAATATAAAAATATTTGCAAGGTGAATTTTCTCCCTTGCTTTACAACATACTTATTATAACTACAACAGCTTATTTGCATAAAAACAAATTGAGGTTATCAACATTCACATCAAAGAGCAAGAGTTCTTGTGATTCTGAAATGTGAGAATATTGTTTACCATGAAAATAGCCTAAAATGTTGTCCGAAATTAATAAAAAATTTGTCTAAATTTATCCAAATTTGTTATAGAATTACCATTTTGAAGTCTGAAAAAGCCAGAAATGAAATCAGCAGCCTCTAAAACCTCTAAAACCACTCACATATTGTAGAAATTGGCCATACAGTGCAAAATATGTGGCCAAAATGGATGATTAAGCTAATAATGCTAATTATGCTAATTATCCAAATTGCTCAACATATGCAAATTAGCATCCGGCAGTTTCTGTATGCTGGGGACCCATACTTCACATTTCTGCAATAAATCTTTGGTGTACTCAACATTTCCGGGTTCATAATGGAGCTCTATGGGCTAGCTACTAGACTATATTATTTGTGTTATCCACCTGATTGTTTTCTGCTTAACTAAGCACAACCCTCACACACACACACACACACACTGTAATTGAGGTTTCAAATTGTTTAACTGATTCGGGTGGATTCGAACCCCTGCAGACAGTCGGTCAGAACTGTTTAAATATCTTCTAACTTGAAGAAATCACCCCAGACTTTTGAATCTCATTAAGGAGTTTACTGATGGCAAAGTTGTGGTTCTGGAACAGAATACAAAATAATTCTACATGAGTAGTTATAAATAACATTTACAAACAATTATGCAATAGTATGGGAGGCCGTTTGAGGCGAAACCCTTTGAAAACTTGTGATACACACTGAAACACTTGCAATACTCACTGAAACACTTGCGATACACACTGAAACACTTGCGATACTCACTGAAACACTTGCAATACACACTGAAACACTTGTGCGTATAAGTGAAACACTATATATCTGTGCAAATATATAAAAACTTTGAAACATTCTCGCGTGTGAGAGAGCATTAACATTTTCAGTGTGTCCGGAAGTTGTTTCATTGCAACCGGAAGTTATACTTCTTCTTCTTCTTCTTCTTCTTCTTCTTCTTCTTCTTCTTCTTCTTCTTCGGTTTTATGGCCACCTACTGTATTGGAGTGTGAACCAGAGTTTACCCTTTCAAAACGTGAGATAAAAAAATGATAATAATATAAAATAAAATATATATATATATATATATTTTTTTTTTTTTTACATAAACACATTTAAACCCACTAACCGGAAGTTATAGCTCAAATATTCTCCTCATATATTCGGACTAAATGAACCGAAGGACACGGGAAAGAAAATGTAAATTAAAAAAAAAAAAAAATCAGAATTGGCAATAACACACGAGTGATCACATACGAAAAAGCCTAGTGTAAAGAATAACAACAAATACCTCATTTTTTAAACAAGTTTGGAAGGAGCCATATACGTGGAGAATATTTGAGCTATAACTTCCCGTTGCAATGAAACGACTTACGGACACACTGAAAATGTTTATGCTCTCTCACACGCGAGAATGGTTGAAAGTGCAGTCTTTGTGCAGGCACAACAGTACGTGGGCGATTACAGGGTATATGCAAAGAGTTTCTATGTAACCGCATGTCTTTCATATATTTGCCAAGATATATAGTGTTTCACATGTATGTGCAAGTGATTCACTTGTACGCACAAGTGTTTCAGTGTGTATCCCAAGTGTTTCAGTGTGTATCCCAAGTGATTCACTTGTACACGCAAGTGTTTCAGTGTGTATCGCAAGTGATTCACTTGTACACGCAAGTGTTTCAGTGTGTATCGCAAGTGTTTCAGTGTGTATCGCGAGTGATTCACTTGTACGACAAGTGTTTCAGTGTGTATCACAAGTTTTCAATGGGTTTCGCCCCAAACGGCCTCCAATATCGTCCTTTGAGCGAGTTGTGATTCAGGATGCGAGCTCAGCCTCAGTCGTGTTGCCAGATAGATCTATTATAAGCGTTTTTGTTTTTTTTTTCATTTAATTTAGGAAGTGAATTAAGTGGGAGGTTGCAAGTTAGGGACAGCGATATCTTTATATTATTTAAATAACTCAAGACTCATTGCAGTTTATTTATTTTTAAATTTTCATTTACTTATTTAATTTTCTTTTTTTCAATTGAAAATTTTTTTTTTTCACTCAGTGCTAGATTAGTGTTCTATAAGCCCCACCTGCTGTCAGAGATTGAATGAGCATTTTCATCAGAATCAGAAAGAGCTTTATTGCCAAGTGTTTACACACAGAAGAAATTTCGTCAGGAGCTTCCAGTACATAAAGTGCAAACATAATGCAGACACACGTATAATTAAGGAAATAAAACTAATAATAATAAATAGTAATAATAAAATATTACTTCAGCCAATCTGATGTTTTTTGTTTTGTGCACTTGCTTCATGTTGCATATTTTTTTTGTTTGTTTGCTCAAGGTTAGTTTGGCCAGTAACAGAGCAAAATAAACATTTAATAAAAAAAAACATTTAATAAAAAAAAAGAACTAAATAAATTGGCAACTAGAATGGGAATCGGCTCATTTGATTGTAAAATAAATAAAATCCTGATCAGTGCATCCTTAACTGGAATAGTTAGGCCTACCTGAAAGACCTGATAAAGCATGGTTTATTTCAGTTTTATCTTTGAACAATTGTACCTATTTGTGCAAAATGGTTATTATTTATTACAATACAATGTTACAGTCAACAATGCAAAACAATAAGTCTTATTGATTGATTGATTGATTGTGGCAAGTCCTGTGAAAAATTAAACCACTGGCCGAACCGGACCCGTAGAAAATGTCTTTAGAGTTAAGCCCTGTTAATACGATCAAAATCAGTGTCTTAGAACTTGTACACAGACCTGTAGAACACGTAGGTTCTAGTTCTAGTTCTAGTTCTTTTATTTATAAAGCACATTTAAAACAATCACACGACTGACCAAAGTGCTGTACAACATATTGATCATAGATAAAAATAAAATATGCTACATTTACACAACAATTAATTTGCAAAGGCTTCAGAAAACAAGTGAGTTTTCAGAAGGGATTTAAAAACAGATAAAGATGGAGCAGCTCTAAGGGGTGCTGGCAAGCTGTTCCACAATCTAGGGCCCATCTCCTCTACGTTTCAGCCTTGTAGAGGGAACCAATAGTAGGTTTTGATTACTAGATCTTAAATCTCTGGAAGGGTTGTAAGGGTGCAACAATTCAGATTGTGCAAACATTTATAAACAAATAAGAGTATTTTAAAATTTATCCTAGAGTTAACAGGAAGCCAATGAAGTGCTCACAGAAGGGGGGTGGCAGAATCATATTTGCAGCCTTTTTTTTAGAAATTTGGCTGCTGCGTTTTGGACCTATTGTAAACGAGCTACTTGGGACTTTGAGATGCCATAATACAAAGAGTTGCAATAGTCCAATCGAGAAGTGATAAACGCATGAATAGCTATCTCAAGAGGTTTTTCAGGCAGATAGTGTTTAATTTTAGTGAGTAAGCGAAGCTGAAAAAGCTAGAGGCAACAACTGAGGAGACGTGTTTCTCAAGAGTGAGCCGACTGTCTAAGAATACACCAAGTTTCTTAACACACTTTGACTCAAAAACTACCTTACAGGTTACATAATGATATGTTAAAAATAAAAACTTAAAATATGTACTTTAAAAGAAAACAGGATGACTTTGAATAGCATAACTGTAAAATTGTGAGGAAGAGCTGAGCAGGTCTTGCACATGTATGTCCTTGTTTTTTGAGTGACTTACTGCTTAAACAGGAAGTAATGGATACTGTAACAATAAAACTTCCTAATTACGGGAAGAAGGAGGCGGGAACCGGCAGACAATCAAAGTGACTTTAATAATCAAAATAAAGACAAAACAGCGTGGCAGCCCCTCACAGACAACTGCCGCGCACAAACAAAATCAAAACACAAAATAAACCCAGGGCTGGTCCTCTCTCGTCCTTCACTGTCGTCGCTGCGGTTTTATATCCTTCCATCTCCTCTGTGGGACTCGAGACGGGTGGGTCGAGCAGGTGTCACTCATTTCTCAATCACTCCACCGGCCTCGCCCCATTCCCACGGCTCTTGGCCCCGCCCCACTCATCACATACCCCCATCGCCCCTCGCAGGCCGGGGAGTACTCCCGAGACTGCGCTCTACTTCCCCCCCCCTCCCTCCAGTGGGACCGCTAACGGTGACCTGCGGGAACCTGGGGGTAGGACAGACGAGGTGAGAGAAAAAGAGATGGAAGGCACGGCACGACACTCCTCCGCCACCCGGTGGACGGCCATGGCTCCTCTGGTTTTGGGCAGCCGGCAGGAGTCCCCCGTTCCCTGCTAATTGACTTTAATAATCAAAATAAAGACAAAACAGCGTGGCAGCCCCTCCCCTCACTGCCGTGCACAAACAAAATCAAAACACAAAATAAACCCAGAGCAGGTGTCGCTCAGTTCTCAATCACTCCACCGGCCTCGCCCCGTTCCCACGGCTCTCTGTCCCGCCCCACTCATCACAGATACCAAAAAAGGTAGAAATATATATATATGAAAAGGGAGAATGCATGCGTGTGAAAGCAAAAAAAAAAATGTATGTATGTGTAAGGAGAATGTATGTGTGTAAAGCAAGAATTTATGTATGTGAAAGTAGAATGTAAGTGTGTGAGAGAGAGTAGAAATGTATGTATGTGTAAGGAGAATGTATGTGTGTGAGAGTAGAAATGTATGTGTGTGAGAGTAGAAATGTATGTATGTGAGAGTAGAAATGTATGAATGTGAAAGGAGAATGTAAGTGTGTGAGAGAGAGTAGAAATGTATGTATGTGTAAGGAGAATGTATGTGTGTGAGAGTAGAAATGTATGTATGTGAATGGAGAATGTATGTGTGTGAGAATGGTAATGTATGTATGCGAATGGAGAATGTATGTGTGTGAGAGTAGAAATGTATGTATGTGAATGGAGAATGTATGTGTGTGAGAGTAGAAATGTATGTATGCGAATGGAGAATGTATGTGTGTGAGAGTAGAAATGTATCTATGTGAATGGAGAATGTATGTGTATGAGAGTGGCAGAATGAATTATGGCTTGTATGGCCCCCCATACCTTGGAGTGATATTTGACTCTTCACTGCTCTTTGATAAACAAATTAGTGTGGTTATTAGAGGAAGCTTTTTCCATTTAAGATCTATTGCAAAGTTGAAGAATATTCTCTCAAGCAAAGACTTAGAAGTTGCAATTCATGCTTTTGTAACATCATGATTAGATTATTGCAACTCTCTTTATTGTGGTCTTCCTCAATCTTCATCTCGAATACAAATTTTTATTCTTTAGTTTTTGGAAATTTGTAATTGTTGTTTTTTATAGTGTAGTCCTGGCTATGCACTATGTACAGCACTTTGGATAAATTTTTTATTGTGTTAAATGGGCTTTATAAATAAAGGTTGTTGTTGTTGATACACACACACACACACACACATACATATATATATATATATATATATATATGTTAATTTTTTCACAGTTTAAATCTAGACTTAATGCTCATTCTGAGGAATATGTGGTTTTGTACGTGTGTGTGTGTGTGTGTGTGTGTGTGTGTGTGTGTGTGTGTGTGTGTGTGTGACCTTTGACCAATGAACATATGCAACGTCACCATCATGTGTATCATGTGCCATGAGGAAGTTGAGCAGGTGTGCTAAGCAGACATAAACATTTTATCTCACGTTTTGAAAGGGTAAACTCTGGTTCACCCTCCAATACAGTAGGTGGCAATAATGCACTTAACTTTGGTGCTACCCGCCATAAAACCGAAGAAGAAGTATAACTTCCGGTTGCAATGAAACGACTTCCGGACACACTGAAAATGTTAATGCTCTCTCACACGCGAGAATGTTTCAAAGTTTTTATATATTTGCACAGATATATAGTGTTTCACTTATACGCACAAGTGTTTCAGTGTGTATTGCAATTGTTTCAGTGAGTATCGCAAATGTTTCAGTGTGTATCGCAAGTGTTTCAGTGAGTATCGCAAGTGTTTCAGTGAGTATCGCAAGTGTTTCAGTGTGAATCACAAGTGTTTCAGTGAGTTTCGCTAGTGTTTCAGTGAGTATTGCAAGTGTTTCAGTGAGTATCGCAAGTGTTTCAGTGTGTATCGCAAGTGTTTCAGTGAGTCTCGCAAGTGTTTCAGTGTGTATCACAAGTTTTCAAAGGGTTTCGCCTCAAACGGCCTCCCATAGGATGAGGCCATGTAACCTTTTCACAATAATAATATTTATTTATTTTTTAAAACCCAGATAGCTTGCTGAAATACTTCTGTGGCTTCCTCATCTGCCTCAGCCATGCTGATCAAGATCTGTACCGGTGAGCCTTATCGCGCCCAACCTGCCTTCCGTTTCAACTAAACACCTACCGTTTCTACAATAGGCTACTCCTTCCGTTTCAACTAAACGCCTTACATATCTACTATAGGCTACTCCTTCCATTTCAACTAAACGCCTTACGTATCTACTATACCAACATACTCTTTCTCGCACATACATACATTCTTCTCTTACATACATACATTCTATATATGTATGTGTGTATATGTATGTGAAAGGAGAGTGTATGTGTGTGAGAGTAGAAATATATGTATGTGTACGGAGAATGTATGAGTGTGAAAGCAAAAATATATGTATTTGTAAGGAGAATGTATGTGTGCGTGAAAGCGAGAATGTATGTGTTCATGAAAGCAAAAATATATGCATATGAAAGGAGAATGTGTGTAAGAGTAGAAATGTATGCATGTGTAAGAAGAATGAAAGTGTGTGAAAGCAAGAATATATGTATGTGAAAGGAGAATGTAAGTGTGTGAAAGCAAGAATATATGTATGTGAAAGGAGAATGTAAGTGTGTGAAAGCAAGAATATATGTATGTGAAAGGAGAATGTAAGTGTGTGAGAGTGCCAGAATGAATTAAGTCTTACACGGCCCCTCATACCAAGGTTTTTGATTTGTTTGCATACATTTGTTGAGAGAGGACCTAACTGTGCTTTCAGAGCAGGAGAGCAATATATATATTATAGCAAGATATACAGTATATATTGCTCACTCGGGGGCATCAAAATAATGTTTATAGAATCATTTATTGTGACATTTTCATTAACTAGTGATTTGAGGAAAAAATCCAACAGTTTAAGCATTTAATGAGAATGTCTCTCAGAGGTGAAGGATTATCATTGAATCATTAAACCTACTCTATTATTGTACTAAATTATAGTACATTCTTCCTGATAAACATTTTTGACAAAGCACTTCTAACAGCACATTTTATATTTGGCAAACACTGGCAAACAAAAACATTGTTTCCCCCATTTTAGTCTACAAAGCCAGTACTGAAAGATAAACTGAATTATTTTTAATGTATCTCTCCAGAAATGGAAATGGTGGGTTGGGGCATAATAGGGAATAGATATTCATAAATAACCATTGACAGACCTCACCTACAGGAAATACATAATTTCTCCATCTTTAAAAGTAGCCTCACCTCAGCTGAAATGGCAAACTAAAAATGAAATGTATGACAGAGCTTGTAAATAAACACATTTTCACATTTTTAATTTATGCCCTGCAGCTGTTTTGTCTGTATGCCGTTATTTACCCATTAGCATTCCTGTAAAAATTGCCTAAAAAGGCATACCCACAAACCAAACCTCTGAATCACTCCAAGTATCACTGGTATTGAGTAATAGAACTTTGAACACACTGGGGGGACAAAAAGTCTCTGTCTAAATTATTATTTTTTTTTAACCACAATTATGAATCACAAGAATCTCTTCTTTCCAAAAAAATGTGTCATGTTGTGACATTTATTTTATTTTATTTTTATTATTTTATTTTTTTAGTTGTTGTATGTCACAGAGTTAACCATAAAAAAACACAGTGTACCATGGGTGGTACAGTGACATATAATAAAAGTAGGCTAACTTTGATTTTATAGATAATGGGAAAACACTGACACATTTTATTTTTCTCTCTTCACAGTAAAAAAACAAAAAACACAGATCTGGAATGAATTGTAAATTGTCATTTTGAGGTGAGCTGTACCATTAAAATTTTATGTAAATCATGTAATTTTGTAAATAGTACAGTAAATAACATAATTAGTACTAAATAATATAATTTTGTCATTGGAAACGTAATTGAGTAAAAGTTCAGGTATGTTGTTTTAATAGTACTTGAACTTATAATGAATAAATCTGGCTACATAAGACTAACCCTAATCATTATTTGAATCAGTCATCATGTTAATATGAACCTGAATCATAGCATGCATGATCTAAAGTTGCTTATTACTGCATACCTGTAAAACAGAATACCCATTTATATAATATCATAAATGTCTTTAAAGGAAACACATACAGCTGAATGCACAGAAAAATAAATACAGTTCAATGTTTTTTTATTATTATTATTATTTTGCAATTTCAGTGCTGATTTAGCTTTACATGACATACAAAGCCTTATTTCATGAGCAAACATCAATGATCATTTGAAATATATTCATTGTTTTTATATTCAAATGTAAAGAGTTGCTGTACTAGAATAGTATGTGCAGTTGACAGAATGTGAGTTTTTCCATCACAACTTCTTTTCATCAAAACATTAAAGGGATGAATTGGTCAACATTCACTTTCATTAAAGAGACAAAAAGTCCCTTACTTCCTGCATAACATCCCCTTTATGTTCCACAGAAGAAAGTCATACAGGTTTGCAACAACATGAGCGTGAGTAAATAAGAACATTTATAGCTAGCAATATAGCAGCGTACATGACACCATCTTGCAAAACTTCCTACTTAATGCTAAAGTTTATTACTGAGAAAGACTCATTAGAAGCAGCTAACATACAAGCATCATGCTATTTTAAAATGTGTTAATGCCACAATGAAATAAAGGGGGGGGGGACATCACTGAATAGTTGTATAAAGGACCACCATAAAACACACTCACAGCTCATATAGACACCTTGTTAAATAATAAAAAAATGCCAAGACATTACTGTGTATTTAAACACGTATTTTCTTAAAAGTCTGGTTTTACAAAGCATTAAATGTAAATCATATATATATATATTAAACAGTTTTTAACTAACAAATAAATAATATCACAACACTGTAAAATGTCATGGATAAAATTATCTTGAGCAGAAGAAAAGAAGGGGGGAAAAAAAGACCAGAGCAGTTTAAGTGCACAATTCTAGGGCATGTGTGCAGTTCAAGTTCCCATTTCTGGAAAACAAACCATTACAAAATAATGCATAGGTTTCCTATGTGGCATAAGAATTAACTCAAAGCAATGCTCCTCATAGAGCTACTTCAAAACAAGCAAGGTAGCACAATAAATATTTGTTGTGATAGTAACATGAGACGGAAATCAACTGACACCTTTTTATGAATTGCAATTTATATTACAGATAATCCAGATTAAGACAAGGAAATAGGTATTAAGACAGGAAACAGGTAGCTTCTTTCATCTGCATTATGTCGAAAGAAAGAAAGAAAGTCTTCTGTTCTTATCACATCTTGCTTGATTCATTTGTCAGCCTTATTCTAGAGTAGACCAGATATGACATCATGTATTCATTATTCTAATACCACATCTTACCGAGAATAGAACACCACATCTTTACAGAAATAAGTTTGCTTAACCTACAACCCGAATTCCGGAAAAGTTGGGACGTTTTTTAAATTTTAATAAAATGAAAACTAAAAGACTTTCAAATCACATGAGCCAATATTTTATTCACAATAGAACATAGATAACATAGCAAATGTTTAAACTGAGAAAGTTTACAATTTTATGCACAAAATGAGCTCATTTCAATTTTGATTTCTGCTACAGGTCTCAAAATAGTTGGGACGGGGCATGTTTACCATGGTGTAGCATCTCCTTTTCTTTTCAAAACAGTTTGAAGACGTCTGGGCATTGAGGCTATGAGTTGCTGGAGTTTTGCTGTTGGAATTTGGTCCCATTCATGCCTTATATAGAGTTCCAGCTGCTGAAGAGTTCGTGGTCGTCTTTGACGTATTTTTCGTTTAATGATGCGCCAAATGTTCTCTATAGGTGAAAGATCTGGACTGCAGGCAGGCCAGGTTAGCACCCGGACTCTTCTATGACGAAGCCATGCTGTTGTTATAGCTGCAGTATGTGGTTTTGCATTGTCCTGCTGAAATAAACAAGGCCTTCCCTGAAATAGACGTTGTTTGGAGGGAAGCATATGTTGCTCTAAAACCTTTATATACCTTTCAGCATTCACAGAGCCTTCCAAAACATGCAAGCTGCCCATACCGTATGCACTTATGCACCCCCATACCATCAGAGATGCTGGCTTTTGAACTGAACGCTGATAACATGCTGGAAGGTCTCCCTCCTCTTTAGCCCGGAGGACACGGCGTCCGTGATTTCCAACAAGAATGTCAAATTTGGACTCGTCTGACCATAAAACACTATTCCACTTTGAAATAGTCCATTTTAAATGAACCTTGGCCCACAGGAAACGACGGCGCTTCTGGACCATGTTCACATATGGCTTCCTTTTTGCATGATAGAGCTTTAGTTGGCATCTGCTGATGGCACGGCGGATTGTGTTTACCGACAGTGGTTTCTGAAAGTATTCCTGGGCCCATTTAGTAATGTCATTGACACAATCATGCCGATGAGTGATGCAGTGTCGTCTGAGAGCCCGAAGACCACGGGCATCCAATAAAGGTCTCCGGCCTTGTCCCTTACGCACAGAGATTTCTCTGAATCTTTTGAGGATGTTATGCACTGTAGATGATGAGATTGGCAAAGCCTTTGCAATTTGACGTTGAGGAACATTGTTTTTAAAGTTTTCCACAATTTTTTTACGCAGTCTTTCACAGATTGGAGAGCCTCTGCCCATCTTTACTTCTGAGAGACTCTGCTTCTCTAAGACAAAGCTTTTATAGCTAATCATGTTACAGACCTGATATCAATTAACTTAATTAATCACTAGATGTTCTCCCAGCTGAATCTTTTCAAATCTGCTTGCTTTTTTAGCCATTTGTTGCCCCCGTGCCAACTTTTTTGAGACCTGTAGCAGGCATTAAATTTTAAATGAGCTAATTAAGTGGATAAAAGTGTAAAATTTCTCAGTTTAAACATTTGCTACGTTATCTATGTTCTATTGTGAATAAAATATTGGCTCATGTGATTTGAAATTCCTTTAGTTTTCATTTTATTAAAATTTAAAAAACGTCCCAACTTTTCCGGAATTCGGGTTGTATATAGATATTCCACCTACACAAGTGCAAACATTTAAAGGCATAGTTCATCCAAAATTGAACATTTCATTATCACTATAGAATCTTCTGTGTTCCACTGAAGAAGAAGAAAATGATGGATGTTTAGAATGACATGAGGGTGAATAAATGATGACAGAACTGTCCTTTCTTTGGTGAATTATTTCTTTAAGAGATAATATGATAATGCATTAATCAAATATGAAGCCGATAAGGCTTAATATTTCAGTATATGAAGCATTTCTTGCTGAATAATTTGAAGAGTTTAAAATTCTCCCTTGTTTGAATGTGACGTCTGCAAGGGGCACTAATTGAAAATCATGTCAATCATTTAATAACATTTAAAGGGATAGTTCACATAAAAATGAAAGCTCTGTCATAATTTTTTAGGCATTTTTAAAATATATTTTAAAAGAAAGAGAAATGTCATACAGGTTTGGAACGACATGAGGGTGAGTAAATGATGACAGTATTGACATTTTTGGATGAACTATCCCTTTAAGAATACAGAACCTAATTTGGAATTGAAATTAAATTCCGCTAAAATCTGAAACTGTCTGAATAAGATTCTAATTAGAATAAGCAGACACCAATTATTTCTCAGCGTTTTTCTTTTTTTCTTGAAGTTAATAATTCATTCTCATGTCTGCTCTTCAGTGACACGGCCGTGCTCAATGTGTTCCGTGAGCAGTGTTTTTTATTCTTGACCTTTGTGAAATGATTCTGGATGTACTTGCGAAACTTTGTAGTGGCGAAGCAATACACCAGCGGGTCCAGAAGGCAGTTGAACCCCATAAGCATGAGGGTGATCTGGTGAGCATCGTTTAAGCTTTGCCGCGTTTCTTTACTCCAATCTTCCTTCAGGTACAGCACCGACAACACCCAGGGACCCTGCACCACGTGGTGGGGCAGGAAACACACCACAAAGACACCTATGACAGCACACAGCATCCTCAAAGCTCTCCGCTTGGTTCCACCGGGACGCTTTCCTGTGCTGGCTTGAGGCTGACTGATGGGTTGTGACAGAAGAGCTCGAGCAATCGAGATGTTGCAGATGATCACCATCAAGAAAACAAGAAAGAATAAGCTAATAATGATGAAGTGTGTGACGGCCATTGCATATTTTGTAGAGTAATCCTCATCTTGATAACCCTCAAAACAGCGAGAAATGTTATTCTCCTTATTCTTCGGGATTCCATCGTCAGTGAGGGATTTAACTGATGCTGCAAGAGTAACAACCCAGATGAGCGCTGAGACGATTGCTCCACGTTTCCAGCAGTCAGAAGAAGCCGCCACCAGTGGCCTGGTAACAGCCCAGTAACGGTTAATGCTGATGACAGTAAGGAAGAGAATAGAGCAGTATGTGTTGATGAAGAACAACGAGCCTGTGATACGACAGAGGGCATCTGAGTTCTTCCAGTTGCCGTGATTCTTGTAGTAGTCAATCCAGAACGGTAGAGCGACCACAAACAGCAGGTCTGCAACGGTCAAGTTGGTCATGTAGATTCGAATCTCATTCATGGCTTTAGACTCTCGCAGACGGTGCAGCACATAAAGAGCGTAGCAGTTGGCCAGCAACCCAAAGATAAAGACCAGGCTGTAGAATATAGTAAACAGAGTGTACCGAAACTCTGAGTCAACGAATTGGTTGAAAGTACTGCTGTTTCCAATGGTGGGAGGAGTCAGTGCGGTGGGAGGAGTCACCATCTTGCAAATCTGAGAACAAAACAGACTGAAAAGACAATATACAATTAAATTTGGTTCCTTCCAATATACTTTAATGTAGCAATAAAAAAAAACTATATTGGCCAATCTGGATATGAAGGTGGAGTTATTCCTGTTTGTTTATAATAGTTATAATTTATTAAACACAATTTATTATTAGTTTTTTTTTATGGTTAGTGCTGTGTTAAAAGTAAAGTGTCTCATTTTTGCTCAACAGTGAAATAATGAAGCTGAAATTGTTGAAACTGTTTTCAAAAAGGTTTCCCAAACACATAAACTTATACTGCTACTGGTTGGCCCAACGAACAGTCCTCCCCCAAACTCAGAAATGGCTGGACAATGTTTTGATACTGTCACATAACACAACAATGCTGATGACAATATTTCCATCACATGCACTGTAGAATACGTGTAAAAACTTTATGTATATGCCTACTTTGGGCTTTAGAGTTGTCTCTGCAGACACACACATGCATTTTACTGCATTTTATGTCATTAGAAATAACTAGAAATGTGGGAGGGCAGCATTGAGAGTGGTTACACAGATTTCTTACGATTACATGTTCTGAAAGTTTTTTTTTGCATCAATGCATATTTATCTGCAATCTCTTGCTGAAAGCAGGAAATGAATACTGTATGTGATGGCTTTTATTTTTAACAGACACCTACTACATCAAAATGTTTTTCTTATCAGTAGATTCCCAGGACTTACAATGTTATATAGCATTTTTTAAATAGAAAAGTTATTCAGTTTATTATTCTTCAGTATACAATGTATAAACAATGTATAGCTTAAACTATCGACAAGAGACCTTAAAGTCTTAAAGTCTCAAAACAGCTTTTGAACATCAGGAAACTTCACTGACCACTGACCTTTTGTGGCATGCAAAGGAGGCATCCTGCACTACATAGCATAATTGTCACGCAGTATGTGTGAGCTGTCACAATGGAACCTGCCAGTAGACAGCGGCTTTTTAGCAAAAGTAAAAAATGTATGTATTATACAATATGTCAAACAATAAAACAGTGACGACATTATATAGTAGACATTTAACCTGAATATATTCTTTTTAGTGCGGTTATTCGATGTACAAACTATGTGACAACTAGCCCCGGTCCCTCTATAACTGAGTGCAATAGCAATAAAAGCAATGCGTAATTGTAACCATAACCACACACAATATAGCAATGCATATTTGCATTACATCGAAATGTTTGCCATACCCTTATAATAAATAGTTCATTTGTACAGTTAATTATTATACTGTATGAGACATTTTTATTTCATGGCTTTTCCCGTATTACATGTGTCAGTATTTCATCCTAACCAAACATCGTTAACGACATGTTTCGCAAGCTGAAACAACAATAAAATATCTACAGACTGTTGAGTTTTACATGACAATGATGCTGCTGGTCTTGGTTCGTATCTGATCACAAGGTTTGTCTAAACAGAAGATAGCTATAAAGTTAACACGCAGTTTACTGCGCGCAACGCCGAAATGATCTATCGTATAGTCTGTTGCACATGAAAAAACACACGTTTACGTGTGCTTTCCTTTGTTGCATCACTCGCTTCTAGCATAGACACTGTGGGAATAGCTTTTAAATGAGCACAAAACTACGTTTATGTTCCACCCTACCTTGTAATTCCGGTGAATGTGATGCTCGAGTGCTGCGCTCTGATCGATTGCGTCTTCAGCGCTCAGCTTTTCACCCATAAGTCACACCTCCGTAGCCACTTCCTGTTTATTATTTTTCCAGAGAACTTTGTCTTTGGATTCACTATGATTAAAATGAAAGTTTTGCACTTATTTACCACCTCTTCATTAGATAGGTCATGGGGAAACTGTTAAGGAAAGTTTGAACCAATATTAGGTCAATCTAGGGTCATATAGTGACTTATTTTTTTTAAGGGATAACTCATTAAGTAGAACTCTTGACAGGAACCTTCAAAACCTGAAAAACAAAGACCAACGCACATACAGTGTGAGCCGGACCGTAGAGTCCTCTAAAATGGTCATTTGGCCCACAATCCTTGGCTTCTATTTATAGTCGTCTTATGTTTGCTTAATAAAATTCAAGAGAAATTGCCTGCTACTGTACGAATTGAAATGACCTCCAAAAAATGACCTCCTAATTTGTTGCTTATTAATAGTTAGTAAGGTAGATTGTTAAGTTTAGGTGTGGGGTAGGATAACGGATCTAAAATATGGTCAAACAGAATAAGGCATTAATATTTGCTTTGTAAGTGCTAATAAACAGCCAATCTGCTAGTAATACTGTATGTATGCTTATAATAGTGAGAACTGGTCCCTTAACTGAAGTGTTACCAAATTTATTTATATTCTTAATTAAACATTCTAATCTACTAATTACTGATACACATTGTGTACATGGAGGTTTTTTTAAAACATATTATGCAACATTATGACTGGAAAATTGGTGATTCATTGCTCTTTTCACAATGCAGGAAACAATGACAATTTATTATGTAATGGTACATTGACAGTTATACTTAAAGTAATTTACCTTTGTACTGGCCAAATTGTATAGACATCGATACTTGAAGTTATTGCTGCTAAAATTGGATCTACAGACAACTGAATCATATGGTGTCCTAACATTGTCAAACATGGCTTTTCTTCCATTTAAGCTTTAATTTGGTTAAATAAATAAAGACACGGTGTCATATGGCATGTATTGTTTTTCATCTGAGGTATTATTTTCCAACACGTGTCACACACCCCCCCTCCCCCACGTATCATCCTGTTCCTGTAGAGAAGCAGGGAGATTGGGGGAGGGCGGGGAGGGGACCCTGACAGACCTGCGAAAGCTGCCCATATCCTGGAGAGACCGCCGGCGTTCGCGTTGGCTGTCCCCGCCCAGTGTTGCACGGTGAAGTTGAAGTCCTGGAGTTGAAGGAGGTAATACCGGAGCTCCAGGACTGCCCACTTGACGGCCAACGCCTCCCTTTCAAATTGTATAGACATCGATACTCTGTAATTTTTATGTCCACAAAGCTATGTTTTTGAGGTTGTCTATCCTGATTTGTTTATTGCTGATTTGTCACATCTGTATGTCAGTATATTTCCAATAGTGTGATGTACTTTAAGTGCTTAGAAACCGTCGAGGCAATCTGTAGGAATTGCAGGAAATGTGTTCCCATGTCCTGTGATCAGGGGGCCGTGAAACACATTTGAACACTGCTGAACCTACAGGCATGAGACCCACCCATATTATTGTGAAATCAAGCACGGGCCTGGAAATGACTAAAACAATTAGATATTCCCCGAATCACTGTTCAGTGGTTTCCTAATGGAGGATGGAGCACATCAGCATTAACCACAGCAAGAGATGACTGCAAATCTTGAGCAGGCTATGGTTTTCTCCTATGTGCTTTTGCCTCTTGCATCAAGAAATGATGGTGCTTAATTTCATTTGTGTGCTATCTGCTGATTGTTGACTTAGGCAAACTCTCATTTGAAATCCTGTTATGAATATAAACAAAAATTTTCTGAGTAGCCTATCTCTGAAGATTCTCTTAATTAGAAGATGGCATTTCCAAAACGGTGTGAGTAATGGTTTATTTGTCTTTTTATAGAGGCCCAAAGTTGAAATCAGTCACTAATCCCTAAATGAATATGTGCAATCTGCTGCTGACTCAAAAACAGGTTTTACTCATGTTCACAGTTATTTGGGGTAGTCCAGTATGCGAAAGGCAAGCCTTGACACGTCATGCAAATTATCAAGTCGAACATGAAGTTGAACATGGGTTCACCACATGAAATTTCTGAAAAAAATAAATAAATAAATAAGTGTGTTTTCTATTAGAGTATAGTTTCAAACAGAGTTAGCTGATGGCAAAAACCTCCATAATGACTTGTATGAAGCGTCCTCTTTCAAATAAAGAGGATGAATATTGTGTGATAATTAGACCTCTAATGGGTCTTTAATGGCTGACACAGGGGACAGTGAAATTATTAACGTCTATGTAATGCACCATTAGTGGTTTGATCAGTGATGTTAGTTCTAAACATTATGCTTGAAATACAATTACTTCACCCTCTGATGGGCACACCCAGAAAAAACCAACAACAATTCTTATTAGTACAATTTTATAATTGTAAACTGTCCTGTAATACTGTATACTTCCTGTAATGTTTCATATTATAGTAATCCACTTGCATTTTACGTTATACAGTAAATATACTTTGTAAAGACCCACATGGAAAAAAACCTATATAAACATATGTTTCAATATAGGTTTTGATATATGTTTTTAATATATGTGACATATATAAAATTGACCGTTTTCCTATATTATATGTACATATATGCACACATATATATGTACATATATATGAACATAATACTGTATGTACATATATGCACACATATATTTACACATATATGTACACATATATGTGCATACATATACCTATAGCTACATATATGCACGTATATATGTTCCTATATGTTCACCTATAATAGTAAAATTAAAACCCATAGCTGTTAGGCAACATATATAAAAGTCCAAAATGTAGAAATGTACATTATTTATTTACTCAAGATCAATCAAATAGTACAAAACAAAAAATATAGTACAAGAACAAAAATAAGACAAAAAACCGGCTAGGCAACATAAATAAAAGTCCAAAATATAGAAATGTACATTATGTATTTACAAGAACAATCAAATAGTATAAGAACAAAAATAAGACAAAAAACTGAACAGAAAAAAAAATTATCTTTATTATTCTTTGAAGGTCTGTCATGACGCGCCTCATCCTCCTCCTCCTCCTCCTCCTCCTCCTCCTCCTCCTCCTCCTCTTCCTCTTCCTTCCTGCACTATCCAATGACGTTTGATAGGGTGTCCAAGATTTTTATTTTTTCCTCTTTTTTTTTCGGCACACAAATTTTTTTGTTTTCGTCCACACGGATCTGGCGTTTTGGAAGAGTGAAACCGATGTTTTGAAATCTGGTCCCAGAGTGGATATATTTGAAAACGCCGCTTTTGCGTTTCTTCTCGACGGCGAATCCATACATTTTCTGAAAATATGGCGTCATCAGCCCACGTCTCTCCCCTAGTCAAACACCACATCACGTAACAGCAACAAAAACATGAACAAACACTGAACGCTAACATTAACACGGATTAATAAATGTATTGTTCCATGTTCGTTTGGGTACCACGCGCATCAAATCCATGTCTTCTTCTCCGTTTTAAGTGTATCTCTGTGGCAGAATTACAGCGCGGATATTTCTTGAGACGAGGGAAAAAAAGATCGGGGGTCCATCTCCGTGTGGACGGGGCCGAAGAAGTAACGGGTACTTATGGTTATGGATAGAAATGTAGCGGAGTAAAGAGTACAATATTTGCCTCTCAAATGTAGTTGAGTAAAGTCATGAGTACTCCCCAAAAATGATACTCGAGTAAAGTAAAGATCCCTCAAAATTGTACTTAAGTACTGTACTCAAGTAAATGTACTCCGTTACTGTCCGGCTCTGTATATCTTGTTAATATATTGCCATAGTTAAATTCCATAACATGCCAATTACATGTGATACCAATTTCACATGTTTGCACATACATAAGTTCTTGCATAATTTTTTTCGTTAATTCTTAGTTTTTGCCTTGATAATAGAAAATATGAGCTAGGCATCATGTGTGACAGTCATGGCAGTATATATACGCATATATGCAGCATATATGCGCATATATGCAGCATATATATATTATCATATATGTGCATATATGCAGCATATATGTGCATATACACTGCATATAGGTTTCATATATGCGCATATATCCACATATACGTTCTTTCCATGTGGACACACACACACACACACGACTGGTTTACTATACTATACAACTAATTCTGTATGATTTATAAGCTTGTTTCCTCACGGGGACCTCAATATATACATACAGTCATGTGAAAATGAAAGGACACTCAATTTAATTCCATGGTTTTCTGTATCAGGACAGAATAATAACAAATATCTGGTCCGAGGCAGGTCTTAAATTTTCGATAATAAAGCCTCAGATGAACAGCAACACATGACATATTGCACTGTGTCATTAATTATATCATTAGAACACCTTTACCATAGCAATTAAGAGGATAAGTAACTGTCAGACACTGCTAATAAAATGCCTTTGATTATCTGATCATCAGCTAGTGTGAGCACTTCCATTAAAAGCAGAGTCGGACAGATACGGAGTACATTTACTTGAGTACAGTACTTAAGTACAATTTTGAGGGATCTGTACTTTACTCGAGTATCATTTTTGGGGAGTACTCATGACTTTACTCAAGTACATTTGAGAGGCAAATATTGTACTCTGCTACATTTCTATCCATAACCGTAAGTACCCGTTACTTCACTGGCCCCGTCCACACGGAGACGGAGCTTCCCAAATCCGATCTTTTTTTCCCCTCGTCTCAAGAAATATCCGCGTCCACACGAAACCACAAAATGTGTGGACGAAACGACTATCCGATAAAAAATTTGTGCGTATTCACAGAAATGTGTCTCCGTGTGGAAAAAAGAAAAAAATATCAGAAACCCTCAATATGTTGTTTCCCTCTCAAACATGATTGGATTGTGCAGGCGCCACTGATTGGGACAGCCTATCAGCAATCACATTCAGCTTTCCGCCATAGACTTCATGACAGTACATACACACTCACAGAGTTGTCACACTTAGATTGTGTATGTGAGAATGGTGTTAATTCAGCTGAAAGTATTTTCTTCTGCCTTTGCCTGTATGTCAATATGAGAGGAAGGGGCTTAATACTCACACTCAAATGAGCTGAATATTTTTTCCCTTCTTTGTACACTGACCTAAACACAGCTGATTAGCTGATTTTCTTTAATTATTATTATTTTCTCTTCTATGCTGCGTGTATAACACGGTCAAGTTCAGAGGTGTGTCAGAACATTGCTATATTGCCTTCTTTGCTGGTTTAAGTTTATTGATTTGTTTGATGAAAAAAACATAGAAACTCACATGTACACACAATTGTTAGCTGAATTTTCTTTTCTGATATTACACATTAATGTAAGGTGAGCATTTGCTTTGATGTTCTTGAGTATGCAGTGTGTTTAACACAGTCAGGTTCAAATGTGTGTGCAAAAAAATCCATTAAAACTCTAACAGAGGTTTGTCAGAGTGTTGCCATTGTGCTATTGCCTTGTGAGCAAGTGAGAAATGTTAAATAAAGAAACATAGTAAAAAGTAGGGATGGGCGTTTTCCGCAAATATCACATTCGAATATTTGAGCTCACAAAAAACGAATATTCGAATATTCGTTTATTTAAATTAAGTTTAATGAGACAGACGTTATTTTTTAGCAACATTTATTGTTTCCTCATTTTGAACAAGCTTACACACAATAAGCTTGAACATTACACATCGTGTTTTGTAGCTGAAAACCTTTAACAATGCGTGCAAACAAACAAAAGTACAGATTAAAAGCAAAAAATAAAAGTGAACAAAGAAAAAACGTAAAGCAGCCTGCAGCAATTAGGCTATTGTAGAACGTAGCCTACACTTAATTTTGAAACTTTTAAACTGTTAGCAAATCTTGTTTGCTTTTTTTCTATTGTTTCAAATGTTCTTGTTAAGAAATACGGGCATGTAAACATGATCGGGGGAAAGTTGGCTCCTTAGTCTGTTAACAATAAGGCCGGCCGCAGAGAAAACGCGCTCTGACGGCACAGACGTTGTCGGGACTCACAAATAACGCTGTGCTAAGCGAATAAGTTTTGTGAAGCGCTTCGTGTTTTCGTTTCACCACTGAATGGGATCCTCGTCTGGTGGAATACATGGCTCCAGCAAGAACTGTTCCGCTCGTCTCGGCTGGACTCCCTGTAAATCATCGCTGAAGAACTGGCTCAGCCTTTTCCGACGAGTGGGCATTGTGGGCATTCCTCTTAATCGTTGGTGACGGCGGCAGCATCCGCACCACTATCATCAAGGAAAGTGTTCTGATAATGTTCAAAAAAGTTTTTTTTCTTACTTCTCTCATGTTTTCATCGAGAAACCTGAGATGTTTGTACCGAGGGTCTAGGGCAGACGCGAGAAGAGGAGTTTTCACTGCATTCTCCAAGTTAGCGGTGTTTATTCATTGCTTGAGAGATGGCGCAAAAATGTTCTTAAATTCTGTCACTTTCTGTGATTCTCCATGGCATATTTGAAGTACTGTAGAAGACTGCAGTTCTTAGGGCCCGTTCACATATCAAGTCTTTTGCGCGCTCAAGTTCGTTATTTCCAATATAGGTGCGCGGTATGCGCGTTCATAATGGAAGCGACGTGGTCGCAATGCGCACGCGGTGCGACGCGCCCATTTTTTCCAGACGCGTCCGCACCGCATCGAGTTAAAAACATCTCAACTTTTCAGAATGCCGCAAGCGCACAGCAGGTCATGTGCCAAGATGAAGGAACAGCTGATCATAGCTGTATATGGATTGTCATTTTGAAATAAATTTAGTAGCAGAGCTATCCATTTATCCTTTGCTGAAATTTCCGCTTCTTCATGGAGAGAGCGCGTCATTGTTGCTTAGCAACGGCAGTCAACTCATGCGCGCTTCTGCCCGAGCGCTTTGGAGAAGGAGAAAGCGACGCGCCTAGTGATTTTTGCGCATTTTTAGTCGCGATATGTGAACGGCCCCTTATTCATTCATTAATTATTTTTTGCATGCATACATCTTCAAATATGCCGTGGAGAATCACAGAAAGTGACCAAATTTAGCCTAGAAATCTAGACGCACCCTAGCGGCAGCAAAATGTATTTCGCAGCCTAGAGTACAGTCTAGCAACTCTCAATACACCTTCTAGCAGCAAAAACCCAGATTGGGTCAGGCCAATCACGTCGTGTATAGAGCAGGCGGGGCAGGCTTAACATATGACGACAGAGAGTTGCGACGGCTGCCACTTGAAAACAAAGAATGGCGGCTGCAGCTGTCGAACAACGATCTTTTGAATCGGCTTTGGCCGCGACTCTGGAGGACTTGGAGTTAAGTTTCTCTTTAAGAAAAGAGCAAAGAATGGCACTTAAGTCATTTTTAAAAAAGGAAGATGTGTTTGGAGTTTTGCCGACTGGATACTGAAAAAGTTTAATATACCAATTAGCTTCGCTGGTGGGAAAACGCATGGGACTCTGCCACAACCCGCTTGTGATTGTTGTTTCACCATTGATAGCGCTTATGGAGGACCAGTTAAAGGAGGCTTTGACTACGCTCTGACTACGTCACCTTCTTCGTTGCTCTGATTGGTTGTAGCGCTATCCTAGTGCGTGCAGAGGGATTTTGAGAGACAGCCGTTTATCCCGCCCCTCGGAGTAAGCCTCGTCTATGGAGAGTTTCCAGACTAAACATCTTGATGTAAGTCTGGCTGGCCAGGCTAGACCAAATTAGGTTTTATGGTGACCTTTTTTTTTTTGTGCGAAATTCGAATATCATTTTTATTTATCTAATAATTAGAGCAGAACGAATATTCGAATGTTCGACTATCCGTGCACACCCCTAGTAAAAAGACTTTGATTTCACTTTCAATTCCTTTTACATTCTCCAAGGTATTAACATTAACATTTTTCATAACTCCATGTAGGACATTTCTGTACATAAATGTAAGCACTGTGGCAGTAGTAATGCAATATTTAGAAAATGTACTCTTGATACTCAAGTACTTTTTAAAAACAAGTACTTCAGTACTTTTCCTTAAGTACACAACTGACTGTAGTACTTTTACTTGTACTTGAGTAAAATTTAGCAAGGGGTATCTGTACTTTTACTCAAGTAATAAAGCTGTGTACTTTGTCCGCCTCTGCATAAAAGCACAAGTTTTCGCAGTTTGCTGGACTGAAGCCTTCAGGTGAGTGTTAACACAATGCCAAATAGCAAAGACATCAGAAATTATCTTAGAGAAGCAATTGTTGCTGCTATCTGGGAAAAGTAATATGGGCATTTCCAAAAAAATTGAAGTCCATCATTCCACCGTGAGTAAGTTTATTCACAAGTGGAAGACATTCAAAACAGACACCAATCCTCCAAGGAGTGGATGTCCCAGCAAATTCACCCAAACATCAGACTGTGTAACACTCAGAAAACTGGCAGACAACCCAAGAAGACTCAGGCCTTATTTAACATGTTAAATTATAAAGTTCATGACAGTACAATTATGGGTCAAATATGTTTTTAAGGGCTGCTAGTGAAAGCCTCTTCTCTTTCAAAAGAACATGGCGAAAAATCATTTGCAAAGTTGCATCTAAACAAACCAATAGACTTCTGGAACAACACTCTTTGAACATACAAAACCAAAGTGGAGGTGTTTGGCCATAATGCACAATGCCATGTTTGGTGAAAACCTAAATAAGCATATCAGCACAAGCACCTCATATCAAAAGTCACAAGTGCTTTGTTGCCCACAACCCCAATAAACTGGAGCATCATTTTAAAGAAGAGTGGGCCAAAATTTCTTCAGAACAATGTGAGAGACTTATAAAGTCATACAGAAAATGATTACTTGAAGTTATTGCTGCGTCCCCACCCGGCGTTGCATGGTGAAGTTGAAGTCCTGGAGCGCGAGGAACCACCAAGTCACCCTGGCGTTCATGTCTTTAGCTCGGGCCATCCACTGCAGAGGAGCGTGGTCGGTAATCAGTGTGAAGTGGCGGCCAAGGAGGTAATACTGGAGCTCCAGGACTGCCCACTTGACTGCCTACGCCTCCCTTTCAACTGTCGCATACCATCGAGCTGCCTCTGCCTCAGGGATCTTCTCCGGCTGCCCATTTCTGGTCAGGTCTGTCAGGGGAGAAGCTAAGGAGGAGAAGTTAGGGATAAAGCAGTGGTAGTAGCCCGCCAACCCCAAAAAGGCCCATACTTGAGTCTTGGAGGCAGGCCGCGGCACGGAGAGGATAGTCACCTTCTTCTCTTGGGGTCTTATAAGGCCGTGACCCACCTGGTAGCCCAGGTACTTTGCTTTGGCGAGGGACAGGTGATACTTTGGGGGGGGGGGTAGTTCCAACAGCACCTTCCGTAGCCACTCCAGATGGTCTTCCAAAGTCTCCGAGTGGATAATGACGTCCTCGAGGCCCAATCAAGTTACAGGCTTTTGCAGGTAATCCACTGTGTGGTGCTGTTTTTACAAATTGTTTTGAGAAATGCACATACTGGTTTGCAGATGATAAGGATGATTTGAGAAACTTACCAAGGGTGCATTTCAAGGAAGTTCTGTCGTTATCAACTGAGGCTGCATAGACGCACATCCTAATTGTGATTCTGACTTGCGGCCTCACTGCCGTATACGAGGCAATAACTTTGCAGGCAGCTTTTGCACGAAGGCACCTAATGAAACTGATTTCGGACAGGCTTCTGAGGCAGCGTAACGGTTTATTGATCTACAACAAAATAGAATGAGTTTTGGTGATGACTAAACAAATATTTAATTAATTATAATTATAATTTAATTATAATATTGATTTCTCACTAGAAATAACATCAAATCTGCAAAACGATACTCAGAAATATACATTTACACCGGAGGTGGACAGTAGTGAAGTATTTGTACTTTATTCAAGTAAATTTGAAAAGTATCTGTAGTTTATTAGAGTGCTTTTCTTTGGAAAACTTTAAAAATACTTCACTTTACTTCACTACATTCCAAAGCCAACCTGTCCTCCAACCAATACGCTCGTAAAGGTCGTTTGTCCAAATCCCTGAAATACGACCCATCAGAGCGTATACTACAATTGCGCCCCTATCGGCAAAAGGTCGTTTTCATATTAATGTTTTGTACTCTTTTATTTGAACTCTGATTTGCGTTTCGTGTCAGTTGGTAGATTATTGCATTATACCTTGATTTGTAATCATGCTATCATGTGTTCGATCCCAGGGATCGGACGTGCACGAAAATGTATATGCTCAATAAATCATAATTTAGCATGATTTCTGTGAGGGTTAGGTTTAGGGGTGGGGTTAGGTGTGGTCATTCGAATGAATAAGCCACATAGTAAAATATGTAGGAAATACTGTGAGATCGGTGTAAAAAGCCCACACATTGCATTTAAAAAAACGTGCGTTTTGATTGGTAATGACGTTATACGTCATTTCATGACGACAGACGCAACGCAATACTGTCATTATTTTGAACTTTTAACTTTTAACTTTAAAACTTAAATATAGGGCGTAATAAGGTGCTTGCACAAATGACCTATATGGTCGTTTTTTGTTGAAGGACAGGCTCCACAAAGCATAAAGTCATACTTTTTACTAGATTTCATAAATTACAGTTGTTTTTGTTGTTGTTTTACCTGTAATACTTAAGAACATAAACAAATGTATTACTTTCTTGTACATTCAAGTAAATATTTAAATTACTTTTACTTGAGTAAAAGTAAGAAAGTAATAGATTTCTAATGTAATTATTAAATGATATTTAATATGAAACGTAGTGCAGTAAAAAAAAAAGTATATACAGGTGCTGGTCATATAATTAGAATATCATCTAAAAGTTGATTATTTCACTAATTCCATTCAAAAAGTGAAACTTGTATATTATATTCATTCATTACACACAGACTGATATATTTTAAATGTTTATTTCTTTTAAATTTGATGATTATATCTGACAACTAAGGAAAATCCCAAATTCAGTATATCAGAAAATTAGAATATTGTGAAAAGGTTTAATATTGAAGACACCTGGTGCCACACTCTAATCAGCTTATTAACTCAAAACACCTGCAAAGCCTTTAAATGGTCTCTCAGTCTAGTTCTATAGGCTAAAAAATCATGGGGAAGATGCTGATTTGACAGTTGTCCAAAAGACGACCATTGACACCTTGCACAAGGAGGGCAAGACACAAAAGGTCCTTGCAAAAGAGGCTTGCTGTTCACAGAGCTCTGTGTCCAAGCACATTTATAGAGAGGCGAAGGGAAGGAAAAGATGTGGTAGAAAAAGCGTACAAGCAATAGGGATAACCGCACCCTGGAGAGGATTGTGAAACAAAACCCATTCAAAAATGTGGGGGAGATTCACAAAGAGTGGACTGGAGCTGGAGTCAGTGCTTCAAGAACCACTATGCACAGACGTATGCAAGACATGGGTTTCAGCTGTTGCAATCCTTGTGTCAAGCCACTCTTGAACAACAGACAGCGTCAGAAGCGCCTCGCTTCAAAAAGGAGTGGACTGCTGCTGAGTGGTCCAAAGTTATGTTCTCTGATGAAAGTAAATTTAGCATTTCTTTTGGATATCAGGGTCCCAGAGTCTGGATGAAGAGAGGAGAGGCACACAATCCACATTGCTTGAGGTCGAGTGTAAAGTTCCCACAGTCAGTGATGGTTTGTGGTGCCATGTCATCTGTTGGTGTTGGTCCACTGTGTTTTCTGAGGTCCAAGGTTAACGCAGCTGTATACCAGGAAGTTTTAGAGCACTTCATGCTTCCTGCTGCTGACCAACTTTATGGAGATGCTGATTTCATTTTCCAACAGGACTTGCACCTGCACACAGTGCCAAAGCTTCCAGTACCTGGTTTAAGGACCATGGTATCCCTGTTCTTAATTGGCCAGCAAACTCGCCTGACCTTAACCCCATAGAAAATCTATGGGGTATTGTGAAGAGGAAGATGCGATATGCCAGACCCAAAAATGGAGAAGAGCTGAAGGCCACTATCAGAGCATCCTGGGATCTCATAACACCTGAGCAGTGCCACAGACTGATCGACTCCATGCCACGCCGCATTGCTGCAGTAATTCAGGCAAAAGGAGCCCCAGCTAAGTATTGAGTGCTGTACATGCTCATACTTTTCATTTTCATACTTTTTAGTTGGCCAAGTTTTCTAAAAATCCTTTCTTTGTATTGGTCTTAAGTTATATTCTAATTTTCTGAGATACTGAATTTGGGATTTTCCTTAGTTGTCAGTTATAATTATCAAAATTAAAATATTTCAGTCTGTGTGTAATGAATGAATATAAAATTACAAGTTTCACTTGTGTAATCACTTTTAATGGAATTAGTTAAATAAATCAACTTTTTGATGATATTCTAATTATATGACCAGCACCTGTATTATGCTTTAAATAAAAGGTTTTCAAAAAACAAAAAAAGTATCTTCAAAAGTACTTTTCTGCAGAGTAAAAATACTTCACTATTGTCAGCCTCTGATTTACACACAAAATGACCACCAAATGCAACTTTCAAATGCCATCTTTATTTTTTTTGCTTAACTGTCACAGAATGTAACACACAGGATTGTGGGTTTTTAAAGGCAGCGAAGAATACATATATGCTGCATTCAAAATTTGATCAGAAGAAGGTACCTCCAGAGACAGGAAGTAAAGCATAATTTGGATTCGGATCTGCCTTGATGCCTTCCTGCCATGGAATGCTGCCTCAGAAGGCAGCATTTTAGAGCTTTCGTACGCATCCAGAGTTTAACGGAACTTATGGCCACTGAGCTGGCTGATAATGCTTTTGGGAAAGTGACTGAGAAAAACTATATGCAAAAAAAAAACTATATTGCATTTGACAGAGATAATTTGTTAAATGTTAGAAAGGAAAGATAAATAGGATTACTGAACTAAATAAATGATCATATATATATATATATATATATATATATATATATATATATATATATATATATATATATATATATATATATATATATAAACTTTTATGCATAAAAGCACAATATATTTCCACAAATGTGAGTGAAAAGATCTTACATCAAACAAACTTGCTTTCAATACACAATTTTTAAAAAAAATAATAATTTTGGCATGTGGCTGACTCCATCTGTTTTTCAAAAATTTTCTAAAGCTATTTTAAATTTAGGAAATATGCCTGATTTTGACAGTCATGATTTATTTCACAAAACCCTGAATGATGATTGTGAATATGAAGAAGCATTTTAAAGTGCACCTAGATGTGCCTCAATTAATTTGAGTTTAAATTATTTTTAACAGGATGTCTTAAGTCAGATTGTGCCTTTAATATTCAGTCGAGGGGCCTGTTAAAGGGTTAAATAAAGTAGAAGCATTCAATCTCTGTCTCTCATTTCAATTTATAGATCTCATAGTGGCCACATGGAGGCACCATGGAATCAAGAATATTGTCTCATCCATTTAGTTCTGCACTGATTTTCTTCTTTCCCCTTAGGACTGTAGAAGGCCATTAGTAGCCTATAAGTTGTTATAATTTTTCAATTAGTATGATCATTATAATTTTAAGAGCCTCAAAAATTATTAAACCCCAAAAGCTAAATCTTCCCAATTATAGGACCCTATCTAGGGTGAGACCACAACATCAGTTAAAATATTCGACTTTTAAAAAAATTATTTCATACTACAAGTGGAGTGCAATTAAAACAAGCAAGAACACACAACGACTACTGTACGTCACACTATGGAAAATATTAGAAAAAAAAGTTCAGCTATGGCTATACAGCAGAAAATCAGATACAGAGCAGCTACTCCCCCTTCAGGCACAACAATCCCTCTCATAGTGCTCGTCAGTCATGGGACAGAGATGAGTCCAGAATAAACCAACATGTTGAAGATGAAGAGACATACAAAAGACTAAGAAAACAACAAAATTCTCAAAAACTTTCCTTTGTTAAAGAAGCTCATATATAAAATAAAAAAGAGGGGTGGAAAAAGTTTATGATTAAAGTGATTAAAGTTGCCTCATGCAATGCTACTTAAGTTTTAATATATTAACTTTAGCAACAAACACACAGCCCTAGTCCTGATGGAGCCAAAGGCTAAATCCTGGATTAAGGTTAACGATAGTCTTCAGCCAAACTGCTGTTATAATGGGAAGCACTGCCTGCAACAGAGATGAGAAACATACTGATGGAGCGGAAATAACCACAGGGCACAATAAAAACACACTCCACACTCTTATATACGAGCCATCTTTATCAAACGTTCTGACTGTGGTTTTGAGAGTCTCTGATTATTTTTTTTTTTTTAATGTTAAGAGCTTTACACTTGGGTGGCACAGAATCAGAATAACGAAAGGGTGCCTTAGGTGTAGTTTTATGGCATTTCAGCAAATGAGAGATTTGTGTCCTATTGAATAAATGTAGGCCTGCATACATGCAAAGTTCTCTAAATGACATTGTTTCCTATGAAGTTCATAATCATAACTCACATCTGTCTGCCACCATTTCATCCCTGCTGATATGGTCCAATGGAAGGTTACACTGTTATACCAGAAGCTGGTGACTGTCTTTTCGAGTGAGTCACTGAATCATTCACTGAACCGATTGACTCAAAAACACTGATTCATTCTGGAATGAAGCCAGTGCTGCGTGTTGCTCTGAGACGCATACACTTTATTCTACTGTGGTTTTGTATAGAACCATTTTTGTTCACAGAAGTAACATGCAATAGTTTGTCTAAAATGGCAAGTCACATTCATTTATGTCAAACTAACAGTTTAGTTCAATGTTAATGTTGCAAAGTTGACCAATTATGAAACAAGTTCATTTCAGCTATGAGCAGCTTCACAGAAGGCAATAGTGTTTTTTTTTTTTTTTTTTTGCTCAAATTCAATTTTGATTTAGAAAAGTTAATGGAAGTTACTCAAAATTAGTGACTTTCTGTATCTCACTCACAATAGTTTTATTTTTTATAAATAAACAATGTCAGGAACAATGTCACTCTGTCTGGGCAACACACCATCATTTTCATTGCATTTCTTAAAACTTCAATCATTCCTTACAGAGGGCAGGTCCTGCAGATGGAATCTGGGAAAGAGGAGGGGGCAGATGAACCCATGGGGAATGTTGGCCTGCAGCCCAAAGGATAGACTGAGCCACATACCAAAAGAAGCTGAAACACCTTTCACTGGATACTGTACATCCCCACGCAGTTAGATGACAACAACATGTTTTGCTTATGTCTTCGAACTGCGCCTTTGACAATAGAGAAAGACATGACGAGGCATCTTATGTATCTTCTAACTCTAGATTCTAAATGGCTGAGAGTGTTAATACGCCTAGAGGCATCTTAGAGTTTTCAGGTATTTTGGACTATTCACAACTCTGCACTAAAGATAAGACAATTTGTATAAGTTCCTAAGTAAAGAAAGAGAGAGAGAGAGAGAATACTCAAAACTTCTCTGTCGTGTTGTGACAAACTGATACCTGGGCATGTCCCAGCATGCCATGCTTTTGTAGCATGTATTTCACATGGCTCAGGCTGTTCTTTTAAATGATTTAACATCAGAATGATTGAACAGATTTTTTGGGATACAAATGAATGCATAGAAAAAATATTTACAATTATGTAAAAGAAAAAGAAAAAAAAGAAACCTGAACAAAAAGATATTTTGTTTGTGATCTCCATACATCTCTCATTTTATTTATATAGTAAGCATAAAACATACTAACTGTGTATATTCTTCTGTGCAAGGCAATAACCTAAATAACTGGGTTGGTCATATGAATAAGTGTCTAGAATGTTATATAAGAGCATATTTTCCCATATATTTAGCTTACCATTTCACTAAACAGTGTGAGCTTGTGATGTTCTCCCCACCTACAGTTTTTCCTGCTGTGACATGCAGTGGCCTTACACAAAAGTAATTAAAGAGTGAAGGACTTTGTTTTGATTTAACCGATGACAGTTTGTGTAGGAGTGAGAGATCTGAAAGCCACTTGTGCTTTATTCCTTCACATTCAAACTCATAACCAAAAATAAAGGTGTTCAGATGAAAAAAGCAATAGAAAATACTGCTATATTATCTTCATAATTACATATTTTGCTAGTAATTTATTTCAAACTTAGTTCAATCCATTCTGAAATAGTCATCACTGAGTATTGTTGTATCCTATATGCTTTACTTGCAATATGAAGTAAAGACAGTTAGAGATATAATTCAATACAATATAGACATAAAAATGGTGTTATTTGACATATACGTAGAGGCTAATAAAATACAGCATAATATTCCTAAAAGGACAGGCAAATCAAATTTGGTGTAACTATAGTTACACTTCAGCCACTCTGAGGCCACTGGCTGTTTTTAGAATTGTATTCCTGCCATGTGCTTATTCAGGATTGCTGACACTGGAGAAAGAGTAATTTTAACTACCATGAACAGAGTATATATATGAAACTTGAACTGTAATGAAGTGAGCCATGGTTCATTGATGACTACTGACTTGATACATAAACATTTTACATGACTGGAGTGACTCTCATCTTATTTCAATGAAACAAAAATAAAGAAATAAAGAAACAAAACCTATTCTGTTTGTCAATCCATATATGCTACAGTACATGGACTTATAAATTCCAGCAATGACAGCTTAGAGTCTGGTTGTGGACTACATGCTGAAGTTGTTTGCCTTACCATGGTGGGCAGCTTTTACTTTTTTATATATACTTTTAATGTTATAATAATACTAAATGTGCCTGTTTCATGGAGTACTTAATTAGTAAATTGCAGAACTCAGATTAAACTTGGCCACCACACTAACATGTTGCTCTCAGAATTGTTGAAAATGTTTTCCATTCTTTTTGGACCAAAACAGGTCTGGTCTGTTAGCATTTGGAGAGGATATAAATGTTACTGTTGAAAATAACATTGTCAGTCCTCTCATCTCAACATCTACCAAAAAAGTTTATTTTCTAATGAGAAACTGCAATGCATTGCTTTGAAATTACTCTAATGAAGAGCGAAAAGAATGCAACCTAAAACAGTGTTGGTGTTAAAATTATAAGGGTGATTCGTGATTTGGTGGTAGCTTGCGGGCTGAGGCTGTCAACCAGCAATCAGATGCTGGTTCATATCCTGCTTTTGAAACCCAAAGAAAGTCAACTCAACATTCTACTGGACTGCTTTTTTTCAGCAGCAATTGAACTATTTCTGACCACTACTTTTGCAAAGTGAGACATCTACAGTAATATCATGTCATTCTATTGTTAATGGAAATATTTAAATTTTAGCCCTCTAATGTTTCCTTACAAATACATTTTCTTTGGTTAGCAAGCACAACAAATAATACATGAATACATATACATAAAAAATATACATATACGTTTTCACACAAAACGGTAAAGTTACAGATACTCCATCCCAAAATGAAAATGTTGTCATTAATCACTTACCCCCATGTCGTTCCAAACCCTTAAAAGCTTTGTTCATCTTCGGAACACAATTTAAGATATTTTGGAGGAAAACCGGGAGGCTTGTGACTGTCCAATTGACTGCCAAATAAAATACACTGTCAAGGTCCAGAAAAGTATTAAAGACGTCATTAGAATAGTCCATCTGCCATCAGCAGTTCAACCGTAATGTTATGAAGCAATGAGAATATTTTTCGTATGCAAAGAAAACACAAATAATGACTTTATTCAACAATTTTTCTCCTCTGTGTCTCTCTGCATCACAGTAGCGCCATTTTGGAGAACATCCGCTGAACGCAAACTGCGTACACTATTCTGAGTCAGCCGCACAAGGATACATTTTCTATGTGTAGTTTAAATTTGATTTGAACAAAAACAGTGCATCCGTGCAGCGTGGCTGACACAGAAGAGCGCGTGCTGCAGCAGATATTCTCCAAAATGGCACTATGGTGATCGAAAATGAAACGAGAATCCAGGTCATGTTGGGCGGCCAAAAAATCGAAGCCATTCTGGATTGCAACATTGTCCTGCTACTATCTATGTCCTGATACGGTTGAGCTCAAGTAGCAAGTCTTCATAGAAAGACTCCTTATCTGCATTGGAGGCATCTTCTGTTGGTGCATAGACCTGAACAAAGGTCAGCTTCACATGTATTTCTTGCAGCCATACAGAAATGATCCTGTCTGAGACAGGTCTCCAACAGAGAAGGCACGATGCCACTTGGTGGGACAGGACAATCCCCACACCACGGACATGGTCACGGTTGTGGCTGGAGTATGAAGGTATCGTCACTTATCAACTTCCCACTGCCCATCCAACGGGCCTCACCAATGCCAAAAATGTCAAGATGATAGCGACCAAATCCTCCAGGAGTTGCATCGATTTTCTCATTAGGTATAATGTACAGTGTCAAATTAATGATTTGGCATTGAGGAACTTGCCATGCATCAGGGGTTGGACCTTTACTTAGTTGGAATTACTTTGTTCCGACACCGTCATCCATAGTCGGCAGTCATCTCTGCCATCAAAAGCACAAAAGTGGGGTCACTGGCTCCATGCTCCAACGCTCCTCCTTTATCCGAGGAGATTATTTTTATGTAATTATAATTTTTCATTTTTAGTGATTTTTTTTTTAATAATTAAAGGAGCATTGCGTAGGTTCTGAAATTTCTAACCGTTACTGACACCAGTGGCCGTTAGAGGAACTGCAGCCAGTCTCATGCTCGTTCTCAGTGCGCACGCTATTTTATTTTTTTTTTTACTTATGAGGAGTGTCCGTGGATGTCTGAATTGTGCTGAAGGCTGGTCGCTTCTTTCCATCCGCAGAGTCCATTTGAAAACACTATTGCCGCTGCTTACTATAATGGCTGGCGTGCCGTACGGTTGTAAGCCCAAGTAGACGAGAACGCACATGACGTCACATTTTGTGAATTTTCGCGCCAATTCGGGCCCGACTCCTCCACACACAATTGAGCCTACAGGCTGATAGCAGGCGGCAAGGAAGTCGACCGGAAGTTGAAGTCGGCCGCGTGCCACCATCTTGTAGCAGAACTTCACTTGCGTTAGCATTCCCATTGACTCCCATTCATTTTGGCGTCACTTTGACAGCGAATAACTTTACATCTGAGGCATTTAAAGACTCTGTTAAAGACTCTACATTTTTAAATACTATACAAAATAATTAATCAGAATACTTACTCTTGCTCACTCACGCCAAAGAACTACCCGCTCAAGCTCGCCGTCTCTGCAAGATTAACGATGGCAGTTCTCACGCACAGCTACTAGAAGATTTACATCTGTCAGACAGGTTGCTGACGTCATCAAGCTTAGTTTGAGTCGGCTCGTCAGAAACGGAAGTGCTAAAAAACGCTAAAAATGGGCTTCACTTGTCTCAATTGAGTTCCAATGGGGTCGCTGTGTCCATTTCTTTTACTGTCTATGGCTGATAGAGGCAACCGTGGTGGACAGTCGAGGTGTCATTCTTTTTTTTACATCATGGTTGGCTCATACATGTACAAATGAAAACTCTATCTTAAAGATTTTTTTAAGTAAAAACCTCCACATAGCTCCTTTAAGAATCATATGAACTACTAAAACTTTTTTTTAATTATTATTATTATTATTATTGTTGTTGTTGTTATTAATGCCTATGTTATTGCCTGACAGGGGATTATTGCTCACCTTTGCAGTGACGTCACATAAATTATACATAATTTTTTTATACTCATTTTTACTACCAATATACATTTTATTCGATTTGTTTACGTTTTTAATGTTTAATGTTTTAACACCTTTACTAATTGTTGAGCTAAAAAAAGAGTCTTGCTGTAGGCTACTTGTGAATTGGCTTTCCCGTTTTTCTTCAAGCTTCCTCTAGAGCTCAGCGCATGTCTGTCCCGTCGTTCTTTCGCTCATCGGGGCGGGACCGTGTTGCCGTGCAGGGCGTTCTTTCTGCGGTCACAGGCGGAGAAATCGTTCTAGGGGTGGGTCTTTCTTGGCAAAGGAAAACCCACCTTTTTCATTGTTTGTTTCTCGAGGAAGGAATGTGATGGTTTGATCTTGCGGCGCAAGGGACGGGGTGAGAGAAGGAACTAGCGAGGAGCCTGCTGAGAGCTGCTCTGTTCATCCTCAAAAAGTCAAACACGACTGAGTAGTTTGCCCTTCCAGAGCGCTACCAACGAAAAATCGTCACCGTTCTTCTTCCGTTGTTCAAGGTAAGAGAAAACCGAAGCGGGGTTAGTTTAGTGGAAGGGTAGCTGAATGGTGGCTTCTTGCCCCTAGACACAACTCCAAACTGCGGCAACTTTGGCACCCTCCTCCCCCTCCTGTTCGCTGCAGAGGAGCAGCTCGATAAGCAGGACTGCGGGGATTTCAGTCAAGCTATATTTTGTGGCAGATGTAAGAATGATAGCGTTCGTAGGGATGTGGAAGAAAACTTCAACGGGACTTTCCAAACGGCTGATAGAGGTAACTTAACTCAAACATGGTCGAGTATGTTCTAATTTTTTAGGGGGCTGAACCAGAGATTGCCTCTGTATTCTGATTGAGACGTTCTACGTCAGCAGCATCACACTATGTTGCGAAATAAAGTTTACGTTTACAGCATTTAAGCTCGAGTTGCACTTTATTTGTTGCGCGCGAGCATCGACATGTCAAACCGATTGGCCACGTACACCAGACGTAACGTAACCCAAGAATATTGTGTTTTCAAACAGGAAAAGTCGCTTTCTCTGAGAACAATACAGCAGACTTTGAGGTAATATGGCTTGGTTACAAGCCAGTATAAGTAGTTTCATTCTTAAAGAAAGCAGTTTTGTTGTGCTTAACCTTGAAAATGTCCCCCTCCCCTGCACGTTTCTGCCGAATAAGAAATCAAGCATGAAAACAAGCAAGTGTTTAGGGCTTCTGTTATGAAGCTCATGTTCGCTTTTCAGATATCCAGTGTTAGATTTTGATTTCTGTATCGTAACATGTAGCTTTTTTGACGCAGTGTGTCCCGACCTGCACTACTGTCTGCGCGGACGCGAATAGAATATGTATTTCAAGCCGTGGCTATTAATGTTGACAGCAGCTATTAGAGGAGTGAGGTGCTTTCACACACGGCGACAGACACAATTAAACGCGTTTCATGTCTTTAAACCTTGCATGGCTCATATTTATGCTTATATTAGAAATGGAAAGTCCTGTTTTTGCCTTGGCTTAAAAATCTGTTGTTTATTTTTGACTTATGTGCTGTAAGAGAACACTGCATATGTCGAGTCGAGGTCAGAAAGACTGATGCTTTCCTCATGTGTTTTGGCAGTCTGTGCATAATTGTGTATGTTCATGTCCCAATCGAGAATACACACACACACACACACAAGCAAATTAGTTTAATCTCAGTGATTCAAATCTTTTGAATTCTTTCACCTAAGGTTTGTTCTGATTTGTTCAGTGACTCTTTGTGCAGGTTGCATCATTCCGCCAGTAGGTGGCGAGAAGTGAGTCCCTGCTTCTCAACTAGGCCAACATAATAGGCAAAAAGTAGTAGAATGGCTGGATAATATGTGAAACAAAAATACTTGCCAAAAAACCCCTTTCCTTCTTAAAGTGGCAAACAAATTGTTAAATTGGTTGATCATGAAATATACATTTCCCAGTATTTTTTTAATGTCCCAGTTTATTCAATTTCTTAAGAAATATAATGTTCAAGTTTAATTGTAAACATAAATTAAATGTCTTTTTAATTTAGGTGTGTTTAAAATGTCTCACTTATGCATTATTCTGTGTTGTTGTGTTGAATAAATAGTGCAGGTAGCGTGTTCACACTGAAAATTCTAACAAGAAAATACTTTAAACACTTAACACTTCAAACACTTAAAGGGTTAGTTCACCCAGATAGCAAATTATGTAATTAATAACTTACCCCCATGTTGTTCCAAAACCCGTAAGACCTCCGTTTATCTTCAGAACACAGTTTAAGATATTTTAGATTTAGTCCGAGAGCTCTCAGTCCCTCCATTGAAGCTGTGTGTACGTTATACTGTCCATGTCCAGAAAGGTAAGAAAAACATCATCAAAGTAGTCCATGTGACATCAGAGGGTCAGTTAGAATATTTTGAAGCATCGAAAATCATTTTTTTTTCCAAAAATGACAACTTTATTCAGCATTGTCTTCTCTTCCGTGTCTGTTGTGTGAGAGAGTTCAAAACAAAGCAGTCTGGATATCCGGTTCGCAAAAGAATCATTCAGTTCACCAAATCGAACTGAATCGTTTTAAACGGTTCACATCTCTAATACGCATTAATCCACAAATGACCTAAGCTGTAAATTTTTTTAATGTGGCTGACACTCCCTCTGAGTTCAAACAAACCAATATCCCGGAGTAATGCATGCACTCAAACAGTACACTGACTGAACTGCTGTGAAGAGAGAACTGAAGATGAACACCGAGCCGAGCCAGATAAGAAGAACCGAGGAGCTGATGATACTGCGCATGTGATTCAGCGTGAAGCAGACTGACACACAGAGCGCCTGAACCGAACTGATTCTTTTGGTGATTGATTCTGAACTGATTCTGTGCTAGTGTTATGAGCGCGGGTAAACCGAAGGCTTGAATCCTATGACGCCATTACGTCGAGCGCAAAAGAACCGGTGAACCGTTTTCTTCAACCGGTTTATTGAATCGAACTGTCAGAAAGAACTACTGGTGATCCGAAAACCGATGCAACTGGTTCTTGACTCGTGAACGAGTCAGTCTTTTGTTCATTATCTGGCTCGGCTCGGTGTTCATCTTCAGTTCTCTCTTCACAGCAGTTCAGTCAGTGTACTGTTTGTGTTCATGCATTACTCCGGGATATTGGTTTGTTTGAACTCAGAGGGAGTGTCAGCAACATTAAAAAAGTTAACAGCTTAAGTCATTTGTGGATTAATGTGTATTAGAGATGCGAACCCTTTAAAACGATTCAGTTCGATATGGTGAACTGAATGATTCGTTCGTGAACCGGATATCCAGCTGCTTTGATTTGAACTCTCTCTCACAACAGACACGGAAGAGAAGACAATGCTGAATAAAGTCGTCGTTTTTGCTATTTTTGGACCAAAATGTATTTTCGATGCTTAAAAAAATTCTAACCGACCCTCTGATGTCACATGGACTACTTTGATGATGTTTTTCTTACCTTTCTGGACATGGACAGTATACCGTACACACAGCTTCAATGGAGGGACTGAGAGCTCTCGGACTAAATCTAAAATATCTTAAACTGTGTTCTGAAGATAAACAGAGGTCTTACGGGTTTGGAACAACATGAGGGTAAGTTATTAATTACATAATTTTGCTATCTGGGTGAACTAACCCTTCAACTAGACCTTTATAGTATGGGTTAGGGTTAAAAAGGGGTGTGTTCATAGCCCATACTCCGATGCTATTTGTTTGCACTATAGTTTGTATAACCAATAGGCAGGAAAGGAGTTGTACGCTTAAAAAACAAAAAGGGAGACTTCAGTAAATGAAATAAATAAATAAAACCCCTGATTCATTCATGGAAAAAAACATTGCTACCATATAAACATATCAGTTTTCATTTGTCAGGTTAGCAGCAGTGGTGATGGTTGGGGAGCTGACAGGAATATGAAACACTATGCACAGAGAGAACAGCAACCCCCATACAAGCTCCATTACATTAGGCAGGTGGGGCCCATAAAGCAAGAGAGAGAGGGAAGATGAGTACAGAGAGGACCTGCCATGACCTGTTCCAGACTCAAATGCAGAGAATCGACAGATTTCTAGTAAGGCTCCAGAACACTTGTCTGTGTTCACACACTCTGCTTAACAGTTTACTGTATCTTGATAGTTTATAGGATTCCTAGCATCTTGCTCTAGCCCTGTCTTTGTGTTGATGCAGGAATTTCATGGAGTCAGTATTAAATATTTGCACTTTTGTGTGAGTTGCTTTGATAAAGCAGTTTCTGTGCGTCAGTGCATTAATTTGAGTTGCATTCAGTGACTGATTAGATAAGACAGAGAGACAGAATTGGTTTTGATTCTGAATAGAAGTCAACGAGATTTTATTAAACCAAGGGGAGATTCTGTACTGTCTGGAGTTAAAGCTCATGAAAATGCAATTTAGTCAACGATGTAGTCAAAAACTGAAAAGTTTTTCCCTTGCGTTTTAAAAAAGTTTTAAAAATGATTCCCATTTACACATTCACGAAAATGGCCAAAAGCAAAAAAAAATTCCAGGCCAATAGTTGGCGCTATCACCTTGTTAATAAACAGTTCCTGTAGGGAAGTGATGAATATTATATATATGATGCACCTCTGCTGTTGGTTGTAATATTTTTTAAGTAAATCCACACTTTGCTGAAGAAGCGTTAGCGAACTCTTGAGCAGCAACAACAGAACCATGTACTCCACCATTGAGTATTTTTTAGTGCTGAAACGATTCCTCGAGTAACTCGATTACAAAAATTGATCGAGGCAAATTCCTCTGCTTCGAAGCCTCTTTTAATTTATTTTAAATCTCACGTCAGGTTCTTTCGCAATGATTTTTTTAATGTGACACAACGCGTTTACGTCACCCAAAAAGCGGAAGGAGACACAAGCACTGTGTCCGAAGCAGGGGGACAGGGTTTCATATTTATTTGAAACACTCCTGGGCGCCGCCATTGGCTAGCGGACCCCCACCTGCTGTTAGCATTCCATTGACTCCCATTCATTTTGGCGTCACTTTGACAGCGAATAACTTTACATCTGAGGCGTTTAAAGAATCCATTTGTCCATTAATTATTTCTAAAGAAACACGAAAATGTATACAAAGCTCCATTACCTTGTATCTTACGTTATGGTCCCGTAGAAGCAGTTTTTGTAAAAAATAGGCTATAGATTGTGTCATATCCAGTGACTCTCTGTCGCACAGTAGAGAAATTACCATATGGACAGGAGGAGAAGCTCGCAGGCAATCTTTTACTGTCTATGAGGCAATCGGGGGGAGGTGGAGGCATAAACTCAATGAAGATAATTAATGAGAATACTTACCAAAATGTGCTCCTGTTCACGCTCGCCTTCTCTGGAAGATTCGGTGGGTGATTCAGATTTCTCTTGGCACAGCGATTAGAAGATTTACAGGTTGCTCACGTGACATCTACGTCATCAAGCTCAGTTAGAGTCTGCGCAGTACGCCTGACCCCCAGGAAGTAAGTGCTTCTAATTGACTTTACTTGTACCCGTTGAATCCAATGGGGTCGCTGTGTCCATTTCTTTTACTGTCTATGGTCCTAAGTTGCATACTGCAAGGAGTCAGCAGTGTTTTGATTTAAGGGCGTGGGCAAACGTAAAGAGAACGTCGTGGTGTTGGTCCATTGCAAGATAGAGCTGGCATACCACAACTAGGGCCCTGTGATTTCCGCGATGCAGAAAACGCGGAGGGAATTGCGGAATCCAGTCATAAAACCGGAATTTACAGTTAAACGCGGAATGGCATGGAATTTGTCAAATTTTGAATGAATTAAATTAAATTTAAATTTATGCATTTAGCAGACGCTTTTATCCGAAGCGACTTACAGTGCATTCAGGCTATCAATTGTTACATACATTTTCAATTAAAAATCATATGAATTAATCAAAAATAGGTCATTGCACTTACATCAAATCACAATATGGACTAATATCTGTAAATATTAAGCCGGAACAGACTATTTAAATATGAATCCTGCATGTTCTGCGTATCTGTGTTAATGAATGGAGCAGAAGCGCGACTTCCTTTATTTACACACTGAAGTGCGCGTGACGCTCGCAGTGATTTCAGCGTCTGCTGTCTCACTAAATAAGACGTGAACACGTGAACAACATCTCCAGAACTGCTCTGACAGTCACTTCATGAGCATTTGACCGTTTGATTTGAGTAAAACTAGCGTCACATCACATAGCTACACAGAACTGTAAAGGTACGTCAACCCGTCAAAAAAAAAGTCCGGTTAAAGACTATTGTTCAGCAGAATGTACATAGCCTACCAGTATTATTATTTTTTTTTTAAAGGTTTAATCAGACAACAATTCTTCCATGTTTTATTTTTAGTAGTAAATCCCCTTTGTTTACCAAAAAGTTAAGTTAATTTTCAATAAGTAAAAGGTAAATTAAATTAATGTTTTATGTGTTTAATGTTTATTGTGCATCTCAGAAAATGTTTTATTTAAAACCCCAACTGAATGGCACTTAAATGCACTTAATTCATCTGTCAACTTTCTTGTCATTGTTCACAGTACAAGTACAGACAGAGAAACAATGGGTAATAATTAAATGTTTATTTTTGATGTATGCATTGCATTCTATGCATTTAAAGAATAATAAAAAAAAAATTCTAAAAAAGGACACTTAGTTGTTCATTTTAAGAGGCCGGTGGCGGTCTGAAAGAAACATATTGGCATGATGTTCTACTTAATAAATCTACTTTGATGTTATTAATTCGTTCACATTAAACAGGAAATAACAGCAACAACTCGGCCACATTGCCCCTGAAACCCCCACGCTCAATTAATACATGGTAGATTCCCACCCTAAGCGGAACCATTAATTCCTGCCATTGTTTCTTACCAGGATTCTAAAAATCACGGGACAAATGCTACTCGGGAACAATACACATAGTTTACAGGTATTTCATTCACTCTCTGATCAATAATTACAATAAACTCTTGTATCACCAAACAGTCTCAGTGTGTGTTTGTGCGTATGTGTGCGTATTAACGTCCATGTTGAACGTGCGGTCCCTCCGTGACCGTCACAAGACCCAGGAGTCTTATTTTATCTTGCATAATTAATATTGCACTTTAATTAAGCAAAAACACATTTTATCTGATTACTCGATTAATCGATGGAATTTTTGGTAGAATACTCGATTACTAAAATATTCGATAGCTACAGCCCTAGTATTTTTGTTTTCGGGCTTGCCTTTAAAATCGACACGTACTGCGCATGTCTAAATACTAACACGTACTACGCACGTGCATGACGTCATCATTTTCAAAGATTCCCGTATTGGGTGTTTACATGGGAACGATAACAGTAGCGTTTTGAAAAACCTGCATTTTGAAACCCTTTTTTTAAAAACATGCGTTTTCAGTCGCCAATATGCTGTTGTAGTGTAAACGAACAGTCCAAACGCATAAAATATTTTCCCATTTTTGGCTGAAAACTTTGTTGTGTAAACTTACCTTAAAGTAGTTGTATTATATATAGTTGTATATATATAATGACCTCCTAGAAAATTAGTCAGATACCAACACTGACAGGTTGTTTGATATCCCATCATCCTCAAAAACATCAACAAAACTTCATAGGGTCAAAGAAAATATGACCGTCCCTGACTGTTTTAAATATAGCAACTGTGTTTGGTTGTCACTTGTAAAATCTAGTTCCTGATGCAAAACTAGCAGAGACAGAGCCACTTTTCAAAAATATATTCAGCTGGAGATCTGGACTGCATTCAAAGCCGGATGTATTTGCTTTCTGCCAACTCTTGTGTTGTTCTTTGTCCGTTTTTTTTTTTTTTTTATTGTAGCTTATCTCTCTCTCTGTCTCTCATGTGTTTCATGACCTGCTATGCCTTTTCATTTCTCTCACCTTAGACGGGCAAAGGTGGATTTCTGATGAGCTGTTATTGTAGGTTATAAAACCGTACATGTGAACTTTGTCAGCTGAAACAGGATGGGTGGGAGTGAAGGCAGGGGCAGTTCTCATTCAAGAGAATGTTAGAAGACAGTTTGCACAACGATCAAGCGATGACTGCTGGTGCACTGTAATTCCTGCCCTCCCTCTCCACTTTTCTTTATGAGCAGGCCCTGCTTCTGGTTTTGCCAGTCTGCTGATTACTTTTCCACTTGGAGGAAGCATGCAGCAAAACGCTTGTGATAGTTATCGGTGTCCAATAAGAGTAATTACCAGACTTAGCACCAGACCCGAGGATTATGGAGAGGCTAAATGACTAGTTTGAGGTCTAAATGGAATATTGCGGTTCACTCCTGGTGTTTGCTCTCTTAATCTTCTCTCTTTTTCTTTCTTTCTCACTCAAATGAACCGACATATTCTGAAACCACATTGTCAGTAAGTCTTGAATCTGTTGCAAAATTTTAGTTTTACAGTAACATTAAGGGACAGTTTGGTACTTTACATGACATCATTGTTCTTCTTTCTCTGTGAGAAATAAGCTGAGATTTGACACTTCTCCTTAAATGCAAAAGGAAGTGAAAACTGTAGTGGGTTTTGCCACATAGATGTATTTCTTGCATGTCAAATGGTAAGGTCGTTGTAAACGTCATTGGCAGATAAGCTTTTGGCACTCAGAAAACTTATTACCAGCACTGATATTGACATTAACAACCAGTTGTTTTAACACAGTTTGGAAAAATGATTAAACTCTTACAGTAATTTTTTGTGTTCCTGTGAACTCTGACATATAGTGCGGTGTTCATAGGTAAAGATGACCAGATCTGGTGCACAGCTGAGTGTCTCTTCAGTTTTGTGATGTCAGGGAGTGTGAGAGCTTGCTGACAGACATCTAGTTTGAGGAAGAGTTGTTAAAGTGTGAACACAAGAAGAAGATTACAGCAGCTCCTCCCACACGTTGAATCGGGTTAAACTGCCGCCGATGTGAGCCCGACGAGTGGAACACACCAAACAGACTAGCCAACCGTCGGCTTGGTGTGTCCCTGCTTTATGACTGTTTACTCCTGGTTTTAATGGGATTATAAAAATTCTGTCATTTGTTCTTCCTTATATAATTTCAGACCTGTATAATGCAAAGAAGGGTATTTTGAATAACTGTTTTTGTCCATACAAAACAACTCCATTGGACTCCATGGACTTTCTTTGTGTAGACATTTTACAAAATATGTTCTTAAAATTTTCAGATTCTGATCTGGAAAGCCATCTGATCATAAGTGTGCTAAATTCAGAAAAAAATGGGGGCCAAGAATATTTTGTGATCTAGTCGAAAATATATGTGATCAAATCACATACATTTTTTACAGGCATCCTCTACTCATTTCTAAAGGGATCCAAGCAATCTGGAATTTTGTGTGAGAGGAGAAATATTTGTCCATTCAGATTTTGAGATTTAGGTTGGTCACACTTGGTCACACTGGACTTCTGCTGTTCTTCATAAATCACTTTACTATTGACAATAGACAGTAGACCTGAAAATGTTAGCCAAAAGTTCACTAATGTGACCACACCTTATCGGTCCATTTGATAGAGGTGTATTAATACCAGCTATAAACTTCATTTGGATCACCCAAACAGGGTCTGTAAAATTTGTTTAAACAAGTACAAAGTCGACTAAGATGAACCTTCATAGAGTGCCTGTATCGACCGCCTACATGTAATGCATGTTATCAAATGGAGTATATTTAGAAAGGCTACACGTTCGACTGGACGTATCAGACTATAAAATACCCAAGACATTTCACTTGTTTAGTTTTGAATGGGGAAAAATGCAATGCTCAATATGGTTCCTACATGTCTAGTTGATATACAGTAGTTTATGTCTAGTTGGAGTTGTTATTTGTGTGGCGTATTGTGATTCAGACAAACATTGGCCATGATTTGGTCTGGTGTGAGAAAGAAAACAGTTTAATAAAAAAAATAATAATTAAATAAAAAATTGTTTAAGTATATGTATATATATTTGTTTTAAATGGATGTTCATTGACCTGATGCACTTTTGTGTATATTTTATTTGCTGTTATTAGGGATGTAATGATTCACTCAACTCACAATTCGATTCATGATTTTTTTTTTTTTTTTTACAAAATGTGATTTAAGACAAATTATAAATTAAATGTGTCCTTTTATTGCTTAGACAAAATGCTGCACGTTTCTTTCTGAAATTGAAATATAACACTATAATAATATACTAATATAGCACTTGCATATTATTGCTCTTTTGTTGGTTTTGATTGCTTCTGTTGTCCTCATTTCTCACTTTTGACAAAAGCATCTGATAAATGGCCAAATTTAAATATAAGAAAAAGAAATAGATTTTTTTTAAACAAGCCCCAAATCAAATAAATACCACAAATGAAAGAAATATCATCATATAACAAAAGAAGGCTTTGTCTTCGCTCTTTCCATTTCAAATTAGAGGCAACTACTGCCTTAAACGCTTAAAGTGTTTCCTTGGTTTCCGTTGTCAACAAAGCAGCGCTGCACTTATGAACTTTAATATGCATTATACAGAGGCAAGATGAAAAGAAAAAATACCATCTAAACTTTTCTAAAGACAGTAAGTTCCCCTCAGACATACATTAAGACTCCTAGCCAGCCTCACTGCAGTTAAGTAATAAAGTGGCACAAAGCCAGAACTGATATCTCAAGTACTGCACTGCATCTGGGATTGCTGATGTGCTCGGATCTGCTCAGACCTGCTCCTTCTGTGATGTTTTGCATCATGAAAAATACTTGTGTGAAGAACTCATCAGATTCTCCTGTTCTAAGCACTCAAAGTCATCTATTTAACGCCCCACCCTTTTGCTCTCTCACCTGTGAACAAACACGCCCGTGTTTACATTTGAGCATGTGTACAGAACACAGAAAATTTAGTGTGTGAGCAGGTGTGTATTTATATGGTATTTTTGCACCTGGTATTAGGATCCGTGTCGGTGACCAGATTGCAAGGGGTCAACCGAGACAGATCGCTGTTCACACCTGGTATAAATTTGCATCTCAAATACTTGTCAGTCAGCAAATGATTCCTTACTGATCTTTAACCCTGTTTTTTTTTTTCTCCCTCTCATGTGTGACAGTATCCACGCTGCTGTTGAGGAGTATGGGTGCGAGGGTGAGAGTGTGTTTGAAATATCTCTAAGGTCTCCTGAAATAGCTCAGTGGAACCGGAGTGATGCACGCACAGCATCCCACATGCTCTCTCTGTATCCGGAAATGGCATGCTGCTGCTGCAGAACCACATTGTTATATCTAAGTTCATTAGCTTCTGTGCGTGTTTGTGTTGGGTGGAGATGGGGAATTCCATTAGGGATCTGGCCGATGGCTCTCAAGCACTATCCTGATTTCCTTCTGTGTTGTAAAGTCTAGTGTAATAGGCCTCTTACAGAGTTTTTTCCACCTCCAGTGTATGAATCACTAGAACTGGATGAGATACAGGGTATTCACAATATACTTGCATTGATTTGTGTTAAAATATACTATAAATTAGTGATTAAAATTAGGGATGGGCGTTTTCCACAAATATCACATTAGAATATTTGAGCTCACAAAAAACGAATATTCGAATATTCGTTTATTTAAATTAAGTTTAATGAGTCAGACGTTATTTTTCAGCAACATTTGTTTTCGTCATTTGGAACAAGCTTACAATAAGCTTGAACATTACACATCGTGTTTTGTAGCTTAAAACCTTAAACAATGCGTGCAAACAAACAAAAGTACAGATAAAAAAATAAAAAAAAGTGAACAAAGAAAAAACGTAAAGCAGCCTGCAGCAATTAGGCTATTGTATAGAATGTAGCTTACACTTAACTTTTAAACTGTCATCAAATCTTTTTTGCTTTTTTTCTATTGTTTCAAATGTTCTTAAGAAATACGGGCATGTAAACATGATTGGGGGAAAGTCGGCTCCTTAGTCTGTTAACAATAAGGCCTGCCGCGGAGAAAACGCGCTCTGATGGCACAGACGTTGTCGGGACTCACAAATAACGCTGTGCTAAGCGAATACGTTTTGTGAAGCGCTTCGTGTTTTCGTTTCAACACTGAATGGGATCCTCATCTGGTGGAATACATGGCTCCAGCAAGAACTGTTCCCACTCATCTCGGCTGGACTCTCTGTAATCATCGCTGGAGAACTGGCTCAGCCTTTTCCGACGAGTGGGCATTGCATCTTCTTCATCGTGGCGACTGCATCTGCACCACTCGCATCAAGGAAAATGTTCTTTTTTTTCTTACTTCTCATGTTTTCATCGAGAAACCTGAGATGTTTGTGCCGAGGGTCTAGGGCAGACGCGAGAAGAGGAGTTTTCACTGCATTCTCCAAGTTAATGGTGTTTATTCGTTGCTTGAGAGATGCTGCAACAAAGTTCTTAGATCACTTTCTGTGATTCTCCACGGCATATTTGAAGTACTGTAGAAGACCGCAGTTCTTTTAGGGGGCGTTCACATATCGCGTCTTTTGCATGCTCAAGTTCGTTATTTCCAATGTAGGCGCGGTATGCGCGCTCATAATGGAAGCGACGCGGTCGCGATGCGCACGCGGTAAGACGCGGTCCCGTTTTTTCCAGGCGCGTCCGCAAAGCATTGAGTTAAAAACATCTCAACTTTCAGAATGCCACAAGCGCACCGCAGGTCATGTGACAAGAACTAAACATTCAGCTTCATCCTTTCCTGTAACAACGTTGAAAGCTCAGCCAAGATGAAGGAACACCTGATCATAGCTGTATATGGATTGCCATTTTGAAATAAATTTAGTAGCAGAGCTACTGAAAGCGATTTTTTTTTGTGCTGCAAATCCATTTATCCTTTGCTGAAATTTCCGCGTCTTCATGGAGAGAACGCGTCACCTCAGGAGCGCTTCTGCCCGAGCGCTTTGGAAAGAAGGAGAAAGCGGCGCGCATAGCCTTTTCCACGCCTTATTAGGCGCGATATGTGAATGGCCCCTTAATCATTCATTAATTATTTTTTGCTTGCATACACCTTCAAATATGCCGTGGAGAATCACAGAAAGTGAACAAATTAGGTTTTATTGTGAACTTTTGCGAAATTCGAATATCATTTTTATTTATCAAATAATTAGAGCAGAACGAATATTCGAATGTTCGACTATCCGTGCACATCCCTAATTAAAATAAATTTTTATGGACATTAAGAAAGAAACCTAATGGATTTTAATTAAGAAAGGTAATGTCCAGATAAAAATGTTAGACTGGTTTTGTGATTCTTTCATGTCTCGGGACATTTATTAATAGTGTGAAATCTGTTTCAACTGCCCATTTCAATTCTGAACTCAAACAATTTGTAATTCGTGTTGTCACTCAAAAATATTAACTTCTCTGAATATTAAAATAGTATTAAAATAGTTGCTTATCACCATGTATTGTTATATTGATGTATACAATTAAAATTATTTTTTTTAAATCCTTAATTTAGTGAAAACTTATTTCTTAACTAATTTAACTAATAATAATAATAATAATTATTATTATTTATTAAATAATGTTCTATCTAATTGCTTATAGCTGTTTGGTCAAGATGATGGCTCCTCGGATTTAAGATATCACTTTTTTTTTTAAATATTTTCATAGCAAATGCTTGAATAAATGCATGGAAGGCAGAACAAAACTGCAAAATACTTAGATAGTATATTTTTCTGTATTATACTAATTACTTTTATAGAAATATCACTTAGCCCCATAAATCACCTAGTTTCAGGTCTTATTTACATGGCTGTTGGTTTTTTAATTCTGCAGTACACTGCCTGTTTTTACTCTCCAGATGGAAACACAACCAGAGATTCTCGGGTCCAGTACTGACCTGATTTCCAGTCTAGATGAGAGGTTCAGGCATGGGCAGGGAAATAGGATGTGCCCTTCCTCCCTCCGCACTCTTTCTCACAGATGCACAAACTCTAGTTTTAACTGATGTTTTAGCCACGTTGCTGTCTACACGCAGTACTATAAAGTTCAGAGTCAGTGTTATTGAATAAATACTGAATGGACCCATCTGTCAGACATCTGACAGTTCAAAGATTTTTTGGAGAGTGAGCTGTTGCTTTCGTAATACTTTTGTTTACTGCAATCGGTGAGTAATGCAGCAAGGATAATTTAGGAGAATCAGATTTTGCTTTATCTTGAGCATCTGCCATCATCATTATGTGTTCATGCTCTGCAGAGGATAGCAACATGTGCCTCCAAAGTCCACACTGTTAGTAGTCTAGGTTAGTATTGGTCCTTGGCCATTTTGACCTCAGACCTCAAGTTCACTCCAAGTTCACCATTTGGGATATAGTTTGAGGTGATATATGTGAGATGGAGTAATGTAATTAAACCAGGGTCAATTAACATGAATGTTGCTTTTTTGTCAGTATTAGATCAGATAGAAAAACTTTCTTTGGGTTAAAAATGTCCACCTTTTTCTGTTTTAGTGACTGAAATTTCAGTACACCAGTGGCCCACTCTTGGTAACCATTTATATTTTATGGCAGTTATTAAAATAAACGTGTTTTTCTCTATAGGACTACAGTAATGGCAAAAAGACTGATTTTAAAGTTATTCTGCTACTTCGCTTTTGCACTGCATGTGCGATCTAAGTGTTTTCCATCCTACACACATTCTCAACAGCCGCAAGCTTATTTCTGTAATCAACTATTTGCAAACCAATAATCTGTTTAAAAATGAAAGGGCCTAAAACGTTGCCCAGAGGGACACCACATATCAAGCTAATGGGAACATGTTAGCATTTAATTGGCATTTTGAAGTACTGCTTAGCATTACAGGGGTAAAAGATAGAGAACTATATCAGCTGCATCCATTTCCTAGTCATGATTCAGCGTCATACTGTGACTTATTTTGAGGAACTACGTAACACGGCCTTTTCTCATTTTTGACTTTCGCACATACAGATGCACCAGAGTTAAATGCAAGGTGCCTCTAGTGTGTCTTTTCTGAAGAACATTTCTGAGAAATGGACAGAATTTGAACATTAGGAATAATGTGTGACTGGATAGAACAAAACTTCTTTCGTTCACAGTCAAAATAGATGATTTTCTCCATCCGGATTGGTTTATTTATGATTGATTGAATACTAAGTCTAATAACTAGTACATCTCTAAGATGTTTGCTCTTAAAAACAGCTTAAAGAAGATTCTTTGGCGTAAAGTGGACAAGATGGCAAAACGTGGGAATTCAAAGCATTTAAAAAAGTTCAACAGTGTCACTCCCAGGCAGTAATCATTATGTTTGAGCTTTACGTGCTTTTAAGTACGTTTAAGTAAATAATAGTTCAAAATGGAAAAGTATTGAAAAGTAATAACACTATAGAGAATAACACAGGTTATTGTGAATAGAAAAGGTTTGGGGGGCCTTACAGTATTGATTGTGGGGGGGGGGGGGTAAAAGAGCATAAAGGGTTAAGAACCACTGCTTTAGATCGTCTAATATGTATATATATATATATATATATATATACATAGATATGTCTGAGGCCTCTGAGGGTTTTTATCGGGTCTATCCAATTCTGTATGGGCTGTTCCCTCTCTCTCTCTCTCTCTCTCTTTTTACAGTCATCAAAGCCACGAGATGTCAGCTCAAACTGGGCAGTACAATGATTTCTCTACCCTTCTCTTGTTCTCTGTGTTCTTGAGGTATTTTTGGAACTTAATGAAAAGAGAAATCTGAACTGCTTGGCCTTAAAAGGGATGTCTGGGTCAGCTGAGTGGAAAGTTGTGTTATTAATGCGTTTGACGTCTCTCTCTCTCTCTCTCTCTTTTTTAAAGGGGCTAGAGAACACAGGAATGCTCTGGGTTGGATGGTTAAGTTGGGCTGGACTCAGTCTTTAGGGAGGGAGAGGGGAAAAGGGGCATAGTTAGCATTTTTTAGAAGCCTTTCCAGCTCGCTTCAAGGTCCACTTTTTGCCCACTGGGACATGCTATGGAAGAGGCTTGTGTAACACTCAGAATCCTGTTCTGTACTGAGGACTTGAAAGTAATTTAAAAGACCTTTTACTAGAGAAAAACAGCATGAGTTTTGCTCATTAAATGAATCCCTCTGTCTCAGCAGAAACTTTGGGTTTTAACAGCTCATCATGTGGATACTGCTCTCTTTCTTGTGTCTATCCCATGTATGATCCCCTAGAGATTATTCTGGAAACTGTACTCAGTTCATAAAGAAGTATTTTGACTTCATGGGTGACTGGGTTACAGTCCATTTACATGCTTATTAAAGAATGGATGAAGAAAAGATTGTTGTTGAGATTGGAGCATATTGGTGGTTTTCCATGATTATTATCTATAATTGTGACGAATTTACAGTATGGGAGCTGCAGAAAAGAGTCTGTTTATTTGAAGTTGATTTTGTGTGCTTCCTTTGTAGTAGAGAGAGAGAGACAAGTGCAATACTCAAACCTATTAGAGGTTGATTTGTAAGGGTCTGTTTGCACTTCAATGACATTTCAGAGTGTTCACGATAAAGAAAAGGGATAAAATATTGTAAAAAAAAAAAAAAAAAAAAAAAAAAAGAAATAACATGCACATTGACATACTCTTTGTATTCATGTTGTTTTCATATAGTTAAAATAAATCTTTGACCTTTTTCAAGACAAGTTTAAATTGAATGATGCCAAAAAAATGAGGTGTAACATCAAATAAAATAATATTTGCATTACATATTTTTTCTTACACCTTAACTGTACACAATCATTGCTTTTATTTAAAATTTTCAAAGGAAAAAGTATAAAATATCATGCATTATTAATTCATAAATATCAGGAGTTGCAACACATGATATTTTAAAATCAGAACTAAACTTGTCTTGGTCAAATTTTAAGAGACTTCTTGACTCAGTCAAGACAAGGGCACCAAATGAATCTGATCTGGCAGTCAATATCTTTTTCAAATATTGAGAAGCAGTGAAGCAGTTTTGTAATTTCATTCAGAAGTTAGAAACTTCAGGTGTTTTCAAGACATTGTATAAATTGTTTTAATTAATCTTTTTTTTTTTTTTTTTAATTAAAACATCTGGACAAATTGACCCTCATGCCATTGACTGACTATTTTAGTGTTAGTCATTTAGTGAATGTTCTTCTGTGTAGTTCAGCCGCTGTGTTCTGTAATGTCTGGCCGTCGCCATGCGTCACTGCAACTGCAGCAGTTCTAATCTCACTGAAACGGGAGCAGCCACTAATGCTACCACTGAATAAAATGATGAAAAAAGCGATCACTGATGTCATGCTCACCCTGACAACACACAGGATCAGAACAAGCTCTCAGAGCCCTTGGCCATGTCTGGTGACCTGAATTTCCATAGGAATGGTTGGTGCACTTATTCTGACCATGCCACTTCCTGTCAATTGGTGACAGGGTGATTTGATTTTAAAGCTGTCAGACAATCTGAGTATCTACAGGACCAAAATCCTGAATATAGACTTTAGACTTTACCTCTTACTGCCTCTTTTACTTTTATTTACAGTTTTAGGCAGCTGAGAATGTTTCTTTGTAAAATCATTGTATTATTTATTATTTTGTTATTCTATCTAAACAGTTGTGCTGCTTAATATTTTTGAGGAAACTGTTATAATTTGTAATAAATATTTTGGTGAATACAAAGTGTTTTTACTGCCACTTTTGATTAATTTAAGGTATTCTTACTGAATAAAAATAATAATAAAAAAAAACATTGGAAGGTTTTGCCTTTCATTGTCATATATCTGGTTTGCAAAGGCTCGTCTCTCTACAGCAAAGACATGTCAGACAAAACTAGATGAATTGATAGAAATCAAATGGGTAGAAAGAGGTTAAAAAGTGTTTGGATGTATGTGACAGAGGGAGAAATAAGGGCGGCGCAGGCACATCCTGAAGCTGACTTTCATAAATCCTGTGCTGAGGTTGGTGGGATAGATTGAGGGGGAAGGGGGTACAGTACAGACACACTGAGACAGGAAGCAGCGCGTAAGCGGAACACATGGGAACATTCAGTGAAACATGCTTTAGTAGCTATGTGTCTAACAACAAAGAGACCGAGCGAGAAAGAATGTGAATATACATGTAAAGAGGAAAATTAAAGCAATGGGTGAATAAAAAAGAAATCAGAGCTGAAACTTGGCCGGTGTTTTACTCAGCGTTTGGATTCCAGCACTGCTGTCAGGCCTTGTTATGTCATCATCTATCATCAACTCTCAGTCCAAGAGTGGGACAATAACTCCATGCCTGTTTCTCACGTCCAACTTTCCATCTGCCAACAGTTGCTCTTTGATTAAAAACCTCATTAGACACACAATGTTAAGCCGATTTGTTTTGATTCGCCTGATTGAGTGTCAGCAGCACTTTTGTCAAGTATTTCAGCATTTGTTAACATGTATAAAGCAACATGTTCACGTTGATTTAAGAGCTTATTAACTTCATGATTAATTGTAAGCAGAGCTGGAGGCACCTATGCTTGTATTCGCCACCAAAATAAGAGCTTGTTGTCCCTCTCATACTTTAGTTTCACAAACACAGAAGAAAAAAAGTGGTCCTTGGCTTTAGAATGAATCGGCTTGGTTCTGACCCCTTATTCATGCTCAAACCAGAAATGGTGGAAAACTTGAGAGGTGTGAATTCACCATACGTGAGAAAAACTATCATCATATTCATAATCCAACCCTCTCAAATATTTCAAGTCTTTTGTCTATCAGGTTTTACATATAGTTCTTGATTTCAAAAGATAAACCGAATACTAAAACATTCTCAAATGTATGTTAATCTTTATATTTTATTTAAAATAATCACTTATTGTTAATGTATATGCATTTTATTTAATAAAAAAAAATGCTAAATAGATAGTATCATATGCTCAGAGATGTACTGTATATTATTACCATCTTCATATTTCTCGTATAGTAGAAAAGCTCTAATTTGGTTTGCTTTGAGGTTCTTGGTGGTGAGGTGACTGATGCTTATGTACGCCTCAAAGCCCATAATTTTTCTTTCCTTCTTCTGTTTCTCTCTTTCCATACATGCGATCTCCTGGGCCTTCTGTGCTGGATTGTTTTTTTCTTTTTTCTCTCAGTGAAAATGTACATATTCTCAAAGAGAGGAATGTACAGGCTGACATGTTGCAGGTCTTCGGCCTCTTTTCTTTTTTTCCTCTGATTCTCTCTGAAAGTATAAAGCAGCATGGAGTTAGCGGACCTTCTCCTGTCTGATAATGTGGTGGTTTAGGCCCTTGTGACAAGGCGTTTGGTTTGTGAATAGTTTAAGGGGCTTTTTTGGCCCCGCTGATGATTCAAAAAGAGGGATGTTGTTGATTTTGGCTTGTGTTAAGTGAGGTTTGCTGTGTGTGCATACACGTCTGCATACACACCGACTCATAAACACTTGTGAATCTTCATGGTCTGACCATCTGGATGACGATGCATCTCATTTTCAACATTCCTCTTCCTCTGTTATGCACTCATTCTTTATCAGTTTCCTTCTCTCCCCCATACACACTCATCATTTTCTCTTCATCCCTTTTTATGACTGTTCCCTCGATCCATTTAAAGTAGTTCATTAATTTCCTTTATGCCTGACGTCACTGTGGCTAAATCAAAGTCTGTCTTGTCTAGCTGATTAAAAGTGTTCTACGTCCTCTTCCCTGTCATTAGTTGCTTCTTGATATTTATAACCAAAAAATACCTGTGTTCAGTTAGTTGAATTCCTTACCGCATTATGTCATTTAGAACTGTGGAACGTCGTTAATCTGTCAGAATAACTGCTTGTAATGCTTTAGCGAAAAGGCATATAATTATCTTGTGTGTTTCATATCTTTTAGATTTTTTTATATATTTCATATCTCTTAATTAGAGAGAAACCTGTAGACAATTATGTGTTATTCAGAAAAGGAAGTATGGAAGCTTGAAATCTAAATTTATTGAAATGGAATTTTTATAATTTCCTATTGCTTATTTACTTACCCTTTTTCAAACACGTATGACTTGCATTCTTCCGTAGAACACAAATGGAGATTTTTCAGACCAATCTTTTTCATATAATGAATGTGAATGAGGACAGCGGCTGTCAAACTCCAAAAGGATTTAAAAAATAAATAAATGAATAAAATAGAATTACGACTTGTGTGATGTATTCTAAGTCTTCTGAAGTCAATAGCTTTGTGTGATGATCATATTCTTCTCTCTAATAAAGACAGGAATCTTTGTGTGTCTGTCTGTCTGTTTGCATTTATAATATGTCTTAACCGTCTGTTAAGAGCGATACTTTATAATATAGACATATTATTTTTAGGCTGGGCTACTGTACATTTTTTTTATGACTGCCGTATTAGAACCTATTTTCCAAGCAAATTAAGTGCATGTTTTTATTGTGTTTAAAATGACTGATTAATATAAAGGATAAAAGCAGCTCGTTTTTTTATACCTACTATATACAATAGGCGTACTACTTACAGAACTCAGGTAATTTGACTTCATCAACTTGATGTGATGTTGTGGTAGGACAGTTTCAAATCACATGTGGCACACAGCCTTTTGTCTTGTTTCAACTCAATTTAAGGTGCTCCAACACATCTGAGGTCTTCGGCACTTTTGTCTTCTCTTCCAGATGAACTGAATCATGACGTTCATTACGTTCACTCATGGGCGATTCATAAGCCGCTTTTCCACTTTTGGCCCGAATGGTTTGAACGGTTCCATTCCGTGCATTTTCATTTTTTATCTGATATTTACTTCGTTCAATAACAGAAGAAAAAACTTGACGTGAAAATATAATAAACAGAAGGCGACGACGGATATAATATCAATAAGCACAAATGTTTCCTTCACAGACCAAACTGTCTCAGACATTTTTATCTTTTTTATATTGAACGTAGCGTAGCTGTTTACTTCGCAGTTATCAAATAGCGAGCTTCCGCTTAGCCAGCTATGGAGAAACAGGTAGACAGGCAACAAAGTGGCGACGTCACACACTCTAAAAGCATGGCTGTCTAACTGTGACGAGAATTCCAGGCCAAGAACGGTTTGTAATCATGCCGCGCCGTACCAGGCTCATGTGGAAATATAACTGTAACCGTACCTGACAGTCCTTAGAACCGTTCGGCCCGAAAGGTAAAAAAAAAACAGCTATATTCAAGTGCGAATGAAGACCGTTTCACGGGGGGAGCCAGGTGTTTAAAAATAATAAAAAAAGTTTTTTTTTTAATATTATGCCAACCCACCGAATGAATATTCGAATATCGAATATTCTGGTCCAGCCCTACAAATTTCCCTAAAAACCTTCCCTTCCTGTGAGCTGTTGGATCATTGAGCTGAACTTGAAAACTTGGATCAGTCCAATTTTTGGATGATACAGACTGAATTATTTCTGAATATGTGTAAGCTGATGTATTAAAGATCTGAATAGTGATTTAAATTTAAATCTGTTCCTCATAAAAAGATGTTGTACGACTATAAGAATTGGAATATAGCACACGTTTTGTTTGGACCACTTTTATGACACATTTAGCATGCGATCTTGGAGTTTGACAGTCCTTGTTCTCTAATGGAGAGATTAAAGAATGAAAAGAATGTGTGGTTCTTAAGAATGTTTGTTTTATTTTGTACAGACATAAGACTCGCTCTGTCTCATCATGTCAAACTCTGGTCATATGATAAATAGAGAAGTCATCAGTCTCCCATAAATGTTGCAATCAGTCAGTTAACGATTATTATTTCAGTTTCTACCCGCGGCCCCAAAGCTGTCAGTCTGTCAGCCGTGCCTCCTGAAACTATGTCAACATGACTTTGACCTGACTCATTCCCACCTATAATAGGATATGGACATGGCCTCCAGCTGAGGCATCAGTGCCTTATGCAGAAGTCTCTGTCTTTTGTCCTGCAAAGCACACACACACACACACATTGATAAACAGAATCAAGAATTCTTTAGGAGAGAGAAGCAGCCCAAGACCTGATGGATATCAGAATTCCCAGACCATTTCCAAATGTCCACTAACTTCACAAGATAATGAGGCAGTTTTCTGCACAGGAATCCCCTTCATCTGCAGGCTGTAGTTTTTGGGCAGTGTTACCATGTCAATATAGTTGTCAAACTTTTGTTGTGAAAGCTGTTTTGCTAATTTTTATTTTATTTTACTCTATTACACATATTCCTGTCACTGAATATGCTCTCCTAATCAGTGTTGGGAGTAACACATTACACGTAACACAAGTTACACATAATCAGATTACTTTTACTTTTTCAAACAAGTAATGCAAGTTACTTTGTTTTCCAATTTATTCACTAACACTTCTCCTATTCCGCACTGAGAGAAATTGGGAGCGAGGTGCAGAGGCACTTCCTTCAGGCTGAGGCTTATTAATTTCATTTTTCTTGTGAAAGGGACTTCACAGTTTTCAAAAATATAACTTTTGAGGCTGTTTGTTATTTGTTAAGCAAGCCAAGCCCAGCCCAGGGGCCTGTTCTTCATACGTGGATTACTCCGTTGGCTGGATTTTATTGTTGGCGATTTGACATGATCCAGGATTGTTAGGTTCTTCGAAGCTCATCCCAGAGCAGCTGTCATAGCAACAAGTCTGTTAACTCAAACCTGCTCGGAGCAGGCTTATCTCACATAAACAGGATTAGATTGTATCATTTTTAATGAAGATGTTACTGAAAGTCTGTCCCAACCACTGCTAATGTCTTAGTAGTGTACCTTATTAAACCAGGAAAAATTATTTTAAAACTAATACATTTTGAGAATAATTAAAACGTTTCATATCTATAATAATAGACACAAGCTGTTTTACTTGAGAGATTTATTTAAGAGATTTATTTAAGAAGGAATAATTATCTCATACTTTTATTGCAGTCATGCACACAATCTTGTTTGAAGAACCAAATTAGCCCGAGTTATCAGGATTAAAAAATCTGGGATCTGTCAGATTTGAGGTACAAAGAATGGACCCCAGGTAACAACAAATTACATAATGCATTACTTTCCTTGAAAAGGAAGCAAGTAATGCAATTAGTTGCTTTTTTATGGAGTAACACAATATTGCATTACTTTTAAAAGTAACTTTCCCCAACCCTACTCCTTAAATGTGTGTGTGTGTGTGTTTGTGTGTTTGTGTGTTTGTGTGTGTGTCAGGGATGGAAATTAGCACCCGCCACCAGCCAAACCATGGCGGGTAAATAAAAATAGTATACTGTTTCACCCAGCCGGTGGACAAAAAATTAATTTCCATCCCTCGTGTGTGTGTGTGTGTGTGTGTGTACAACATGCAATAAAGTGTAATATCATCCGAAGCAGCTCCGTGGAGAAAGGTGGTGTAAGCCGGGCTCGAAATGGCAGCGTTGTTCCCAGTACAGTGTTTGCAGCTGAAGTTAGTGCCGCCGGCGGAGTGATATATTTGTTGGTTATTTACAGTACGTTTTATATCACGCGCTCATGACATACAAGATCGCGTGAAGAGTTGAATTTATCGCATACACGTTTCCGCATACTGTCATGTCTCTGTCAAACCCCGGTAAGTTCTTTCTACTCCAGCTTTCTGCAACATTTTAGATTATATGGACAGTTTGTGTTTATCTTATTGTTTTTTAACGGCATAATAAGCATCTAAATCTTCCTTCTGGCTACTAAATGATGTCAACTATTAGCCAATGGCTAATAAATTCTCTGATTTTACTCGCCAGTGTGTTAGTTGGAGGCTAAGTTTAGCACAGATATTTTCACTGGCGAACTCTATCTGACTCTCCGTCAGACGATCTGTGCTTTTTTTTCCTCAATGGATCCGCAGCGCACCTGTATAATGTACCATAAACTCTAGTGTTAAGGAGCACAAATCGCCGTCGCTTTCTCACATAGAGAGAGAGGGGATTTACGTGCTACATTTAAAAAATATTATTTAATATATTTTCCTGTCAAAATAACGGCATTCCCTATGAAAGACCTCAGCTTTTAAGAACAGCCGGGTTTTCCGGTAGTGGGTGGAGTTAATGCGTGTACGGCAATCTCATTGGCTGGCGCTCACCTATTATCTTCCCTGTTTTGATTTCAGCAAATCAGTCGAGCAAACACACAAAACCTAATTAATATTCATGAATCCAGCAGCTCATTAATCCTTTTTTTTTACAAAAACACTGAATGACCAAAAAAGCACAACCACCAGTCCAGTTAAAATGTTTAGTTAAAACGCCTAATAAGCATTCAAACATGGTTATCAAGTTTACTTCTAATTACTAAAGTTCAATTCTTAAATGATACTTGATTATTATAAAGCTTGACTGACTGGAGAGTAAACTAAAATAATTACTAGCCAATGGCGATTAAATTGCCAAGGTGTCCGTAGAGGGTTGTAAGTTATGTAGAAACAACATTGTATAGCTACACGTGTTTGACAACTCTGGCGTGACGAGACGCATAAAACGATGTATTAAAAACGCTGGGCGTTTGTTTGTCGATAGTGTAAAAGTTTGCGAGCCGAGATTTCTTTCAGTGATACAGTGTTGAACAGGGGACTTTTCCCCACGTGTTCCCTCAACCTCAAAAAAAAAAAATATATACACTTACACATACAAATACTGGTGAATCCTTTCCTTTGGAATTAAATACAACATTATTAATGCGTATGAAAACGGTTTAGAATGTCATAAAAATGTTTCTGTGCATTAAAAAAGTTTAGTGAAGTGTATCAATCCGATTGGGCTACGGAGTTGAGAGAATGAGCTTCTTCAACTAGTGTCGGCTGTTTCAAAACCTAGTAAGCTACCTAGGCAACATTTTTGAGCATCACTGAAAGAGAAAATGTCAGTATTTCATTGAGACTTGAGATTAAATAAACTGCTTAAGTATTGTAGATCTTGTAGTAGTATTAATTTCCACATGCTGTTACACATATTCGGTTAAAAACAAGAAAGTGGCTGGTAAAAACATTGAGTGGCTGGTAGATTTTGAAATCCACCAGCCACAGTGGCAGGTGGACAAAAAAGTTAATTTCCATCCCTGGTGTGTGTGCTTGTTTTCAGTGTGTGTCCACCCAGTTATTGAATGCAGTTCGGAGAGGTTTGCACAAGCATACCACACATACAAGCCATTATTTTTTTTATTTTTGTTTGCTTTCCGTCTGTTTTGTACCCCAAAGTCAAGACAGAAAACAGTGCTAAAGGTCAAGCATGTTAAACACCCACCCACTTTGATACAATCACACCACTCTCTCTCTCTCTCTTTCTATCTTTTTTTTTTTGCTCTGGAGAATGCTCTGTAAATGATGCTGTTTTTATCATTTTGGGCTTCTGGTATTGTGTTTGTAGGTCATGCCAAGCAGATGGATTTAGAGGGAAAAGGCTTTTGATTCAGGCCTTATAAGGACATGAAGTCAAATCTCACATTTACCATTTGCACTTGGCATCTCTCTTTCTCTCTCATTTTATCCACTCTCCCACCACAGCAGGCACTTCACATGGATTATATAAGCCTCTCTGACACTTGTGCAAAATCTATTCATGGTTTTATTTGGAGAAAAAAATAAAAATTAAAGCATGTGCCAAATTCTTAGCAATGTACTCCCGGAATTCCTGTTGGTTTCATTTGCTTTAAAAAAAAAAGTTTTTGCTTACGACTTGAATATTTGGGAGTGCACATCTTATTCATTATAATCAAAATACTTTTTAATAATAATTCTGATTAGGCTTTTTATTATTATTATTATTATGATAACAGGAGAGTTGTATTACCCTGACATTTTTGACCTTATGCCCCAATCGGCATGTCATTGACCCAAGCGTTTCTTCACTTTCATCAGTCTTCTGTAATTGCTCATCCAGTTGTGAATGCGGCCTGTCATTTGAAATCACACTCAGGTTAATTCCTCGAGAGGTGGGTGTGAGTGTTTTGCATGCTGCACAGAATGTGTGTGTGTGTGTAATAGCTCATTGGAGAACACGTTGTTCAGGTCGGACTCAGGCGTTTTATTCAACATTCCTGTCTGTTAGAAAATACGAACATGAATAGAAAACATTCAGCTGCCAGCTTAATGTGCCAGTAGACAACAAAAAATAGATTCCAAAGATGTTACAAGTTTTTTCTTTTCTTCTCTTTTCTTTTCTCACCCCTCCACTCACTCTTCCCTCCCCCCTTAATTCTCTTGCACTCTTTTTTTTCTCTCTCCTTCGTTCTCTCACGCACACACACTGTTGTTCATGCCATCTTTTGAACCTCGTACCTCTTTGGGCGTCCCGAATTCCATGTGTTTAATTCGGGCATTCCTTCCCTTCACTCGCAGACAAAACAACAACAACAAAGAGAGAAAATTCTTTAGACCGTGAGCTCCCTCCTTCTAATCACTCCCAGGAAATGGGCTTCTGTAAAGCCTAAGAGAAAGAAGGCAAAACAAGCTTTGGATGTATCGTGTGGTGGTGCTGAGTATGTGGAAGTGATGATTGTTTGTGCTCCAGTAGGTTTTGTGAGTTTCTAACTTTGCTTTAAAGTTTCGGTTAGTGTGTATTTTAGCTTGTGTAGTTTTTAAAACTGGTTTCAGAATGTGATTCTTAGTATTGTTCCTGATAGGTTGGTTTATGTTTCAGCTCACATGTTGCTGGCACACTAAGCTGGGTTTGCTCATATCTGCATGTCCACATAATCTGCTTTTAGGCTTCTAGTTACTATCCAGATGGACACATTAGTGTACAGATAGTAATGAAAGTCTTTGGATAAATTATTTTTCTGGTTCAATTATGCGTGGTTTTTGCAATGCTTATGGAAATGAAAACATGAAACAGCAAGAGTAAAAAAAGACTTAGCACAAGTGCTCTGAGTCTGCGTGTTTGTGTGTGTCTGGCAGACCTCTGCTTACCTTGGCCAGCATCCTACAAACTGTTTACTGACGTAAATATGAGGGAAAGCAAAACTACCAAATCCACAAACTTACACTTACATCTAAATAAGGACATGCCATATATTTTTAATTTATTTTTTAAATAAAAGCTAATTATAAATACATTATTCAATTTAATACAATATATTACAAAAATTATATACATGCATACACTACCGTTCAAAAGTCAGTAATATTTTTTGAAAGAAATTAATACCAGGGCTTGAAAACGAAAGAAAAATTAAATCGGTTCACTCTGAGCAGAATCGATATTTTAACGTTTCTGTTTTGCGTTCCTCTGATATTGTTACCGTTCCGAAACCGGTTTGGGTGGAAGAAAAACCTGTTAATAACGTTATTGTTTTTTAAAAATATATTATTTGCCTATAATTTGCCTAATAATAATAATAATAATACAATAATAATAAAGCATAGTGTTTTCTTTACTCAAAAAGAAAAAAATAGAGATCTAACACTTAGTCACAGCCAATACAGCATCATCTTCTCTAGATTTTGGCCAAATGTAAGATACTTAAAAAAAAAAAAAAACACTATCAACACTTTAGACATTGTAAAAAAAAAAAAAAGAAAAAAAAAAGACACTTGTATAAGATTGCGTTTTGAGAGTGAAAAAAAAAAAACTTAAGTCACGGCTCACATCCCATTTTATTAGCCCTATTACATCCAAAATAATGAAGGCTAACTAGTCTAAAGTAAAATGTTTATAAACATTATAAAAACAGTTATTAGTTTCTCTCCAAAGCAAATCCTCTAAAGTTTATTCTATAAAAACGTCAATCCAAAAACAAATTAATCTAAGGTGAAGCTGATGTCTACCTCTCTCATTCGGCACAAATCCAAATGTTTCCATGTTCCCGATGTATCTGGATGCTAAAATGTTATATATTATATAGCATTTGTACTTTCAGTTATTATTATTTAAAATAATCTTGTCGGTTAACGGTTGTTGGTTAGGAAAAATAACCGAAATTAACATCCCTAGTCAGTAATGTCACAGTGCAAAGAATATAGAATAATAGTTACTGTATAATAAGTAACGTTGTATTTGCGTCCGAAAGTCGTACTCCAAATTTCACTCTAAGAATTATTTCGAGGTTAATATAGCAAATGAAAATTGTTCTGCTTACGGTAAATTTGGGAAGCTCCGCTAGGCTATTTTAGTTCCCCTCACTCCACAACAAATCATTTCAATTAACAGTATTTAGAAAAGAACATGAATTAATGATTAAGAAGCTATAGCCATATTAACGCCAACCAAAACTAATTAATTTATGCTAAAATGAAACTCAAACCAACGTTGGGTCTCATTCAACACAAAATCAAATGTTTCCATTTTCGCGATGTATTTGAATGCCAAATTATTATAAAAAATAGCCTATGTTTACAGTGTTTATTATAGCCTAATATTTGTAAACATTTTGTGTCTGCATTGTCTATTTCTGAATGAAATGATCTTTTTTTTCTCTCTAAAATTTATATATATATATATACGTAGCATATTTTAACCAAGCAGCAAACCTTTTTAAATATTTTGATAATTTACTGAAAATAAATAAATGACTTTTTTAACCGTTTAATTGATTATTAAACGGTCAAAATTAGCTGATACAGTTTGCTGCATTCATGCACTCAGAAACCGGTGACTGTGAATGAATCAGCAGAGCTTGTACAAGCTTTTGTCATCGTTAAATCTTTCTCAGACGTTTCGAAATGTCGAAATTGGGTTGCACATCTCTCTTTGCATGATGATGATGTCCAATGCCATCGGCAAGCAGAGCTTCAAAGTTTGGAATAATCAAAGGAGAGCCGCGGTCCTCCTCAGTTGGGCAGGAAAGGCTAAGCATGCTGGCTTTTATTATAAACTTAATTATATACTTATATTATATACTTATACTGATTTAGTGCTTCCTAAATAAAAGTATAAAAGTATATGTATATCAATCAGAAGTAATTAAATGTATGATGTTATAATGATATATAAAAAAAAGAAAAAAAAACCTAGAAAAAATATTAGTATGTTAGTAAAAACGGTTACATTTTAAAATATTTAATTATTTTATTGTTTTTATCGAATAAATGCAGCCTTGACTTTACAGACACGTTTGAATGGTTTTGTCAAACTTCTGGAGACAAAATTCTCCTAAATGTATTGCTAAGCAAACCCACTCCCATGGACATATTATTTTTTGTTTGCATAACTGACAGTATTGATGATATAGTTTTAATTGTATCATCCTAATTAAAGTCATGGACGTTGAGTCAGTTGACATTTGTGCCACAGCAGATTGAGATGACTGATGATAAGTAAGGTGATCAACTGATTTTTTTGGTGTGTCCGAAAGGAAGAGAAGAGGAAATATTGAAATGTGTGTAACAATGAAAATGAGTGAGACACACCAAAGCTTGAACTCAATACTTCATAGCTTCATGTAAAGGGAAGGAACAGTGGCGCCGGGTTTAAAGGAAGTCACTCACAAAGGCTTTAGATGGACTCTGGGACCGTATACAAACTAATAAACCGTTTCCTCCTTGCAAACTTACACACATTGTGAGCATTGTAACAGATTACATTAGCCATGAACCTGTGGTTATCTGGATATCAAAGTAAAAGATTGAAATGCAAACACAATTTACTAGATGCATCCTTTTCTGAGTGTCAGTAAGGATGATTCATTTATTAGTACTGTAGATCCATAAACACACACATAACAAACAAACACGTCACCATCTACAGTCTTTCTCTCTGTTTCTCTGTGGACAGTAACCTTTGACCTTTGGCTCAGGAATGCTCAGGATTATGTTGTTTTGCATTGTTGGCATGACATTTTCTTGTATCTTGTTCAAAACAATCTGATACTTCCCAAGTGCTTGTATGCGTGGCACAAAACTTTTGTTGCTAGGTTGTGTTCTTTGAGTCTGTACTTTGTCCATGTGCTTCTCTGTGGCATTTGAGGCAGCGATAACTGACATGAGTCTTTAGTCTTTTGGGGTTAATAAATATTAGTGAAGCTCATAGATTAAAACTCAGAACCCGGATGAAATCTAGATTTTTAAGGTAATAGCTGTGGTCTTATTTAGGCAGTTCTGCTATATTATATCCCACTGTGCTGTAGGCTAATCCAAAGGCAGCAAAAGCAGGTCACCTAAACAGAGCAGACAATTGAGTTCTGTGTCATCCAGAGTGGAATCAGGAAATGTGAAGTGGACACGAGTTCACATTTACTATACTTTTCAGAAGTCTCTTATGCTCACCTAACCTGCATTTATTTGATCAAAAATACAGTAAAAACCATAATATTGTGGAGTTATATATATATTATTATATATATATTATATATATATATTATTGTTTTGTGACTTTAGTGATAAGATTAGCATGGAAACTTTATGTAATTCCCTGCTTTATCACAGCCCAACCTTTAAACCTTACATCATTGTTACACTTGTGTGCTAAGCATAATGAAATGCACATGGGATTAATGTTTCATGGGAAGCACAGTTTTTGATATTAACAACAAAAGCCTGTTATTTTACTATTTAAAAACTATGCATGTGGTTAGTTGCTTTTAATTATTAGCATTTTTCCCAGAACTGGTCCATTTTTAGGTCATGACATACCATCTGAAAACCACTAGTTAATGATATAACAGACTATGGAATGATATTCCGGACATTATTCAAAAGGAATTGCAAATTGTATTTGAAATGTGGACGCATAAAATGTGACATAATCCAAACGCAAATGCAAATTGAGCATTACCGTTTGCATTTTCGTTTAAGCGAACGCACAGTGTCTGCCAAATTTAAAATGGAAATGCAAAGTCCGTTTGCAATTGTTTTTCCCATATCTTACGAGCTATGAGCCTGACATATTTAAATAGCAATATTAATTAACACATTTGCCTTTTCACTCTCTCTGCACTGTGCATGTAAACTGCCAAAACTCAAATGGAATCGCAATTCCTTTTGCATTTGAATTTCCAACGTCTACACGGAAACCTGTCAATCAAGTGACGGGGTGGGGCCATTTTATTGGGCGTGTTTGCATTGGGAAGTGACGTCACTCACAGTCGACGGTAATAAATAATAATTAATTAATTAGTGTGGACTTTGTCATCTAAATACTTAATAACCAATAAGGTTAATGATGTGTCTTAAAAATTATTTCATCCTTTCTATCCTGTGAAGCTTTACTTAAAAAAAGATGTTTCCTGATATTGACACTTTATGTTCTTTTTGTGGAGCTGAACACAAATCCATTTCTCATCTCTTCTGGGAATGCACATATACAAGTCTGTTCTGGAAGAATTTTTGTATCTTCGATCATAGTAAAATGTACTATGTTTTACTATGGTAAATATGAGTTATCGATAGTGTTTATAATTACACCACAGTAGCCACAAATGTACAGTTGTCTGAGACGTTATGAAATGTTCTTTAACATCATGAACCATAAAATGTAGTCAGTGGTCTGCTATGGTTTATTTTCATAATAGGTAAACACAGGTCACATTTCCTTTATCCAGCAGCTGCACGATGTGCCGCCGAGAGTCCTGTCTTGAATCCAGAGATCTGAAGCTGATTCGGTGTAGATCGGTAGATCGGTGGTAAGTGACTCTAGTCTCGCGGCATGGCGCGCCGTCTTTTAGCGCATGTTCGAAACCCGCACTAACACAGACGTACTTTATTGTTTTATTTATCCTACTTCAGCCACGAAACGGGCGATCATACTTATAACTTGTAATCTTTACAAGAATATCTGAATCATGCAATGAGCAAGACTGCGTTTATATATCGCACTTAATATCGTGTCAGTTTGTGCTTTCAGAATCGCAGAGTCTGCTGCCGTCGTTCCAGCACATCTGCAGCAGAGACCTGAACCAGGAAGTTGGTAACCAGTTAAACCGTAACACCGGGAAGATTAGGCAAATAGACTGGTGACGTAGGTCTGCGCGCATTTCTCAATACAAAAAACGCTGATTTCGGACGTGCATCCTCAGTAGTTCAGACTTTGTGCATTCGACTCGGGAGTGTGATGTCTGTGAGGACGCAGGTCCGGTAATTCTGCAAACAGCAGCGTACTTGATAACTTCAGTCAGCTCGTCTTGACTACTGCAATTTTCCACACTGTATATTTACAATAAAACAAAAAAGGATATGAAATACCACTGCCTCCTTTCATTTTTCATTTAAACTTAATTAGAGCAGCAGAAATGTACTTAGTTCAGGGAAACGTGTATATATACAGTCATTACAGATGAAACTAAATATTATATCAGTTGCCTCGTTTATTACCGTCGACTGTGAGTGACGTCACTTCCCAATGCAAACACGCCCAATAAAATGGCCCCACCCCGTCACTTGATTGACAGGTTTCCGTGTAGATGTTGGAAATTCAAATGCAAAAGGAATTGCGATTCCATTTGAGTTTTGGCAGTTTACATGCACAGTGCAGAGAAAGTGAAAAGAAAAATGTGGTAATTAATATTGCTATTTAAATATGACAGGCTCATAGCTCGTAAGATATGGGAAACACAATTGCAAACGGACTTTGCATTTCCATTTTAAATTTGGCAGACACTGTGCGTTCGCTTAAACGAAAATGCAAACGGTAATGCGCGATTTGCATTTGCGTTTGGATTGTCACATTTTATGCGTCCACAAATTGAAAACGCAATTGCAAATACAATTTGCAAAAAATACAAATACAAAAGTCCGGAATATAATTCCATAACAGACATTGTTTCATTCAGTTCCTTTCCTTTCCTGTTCACACTGCCAAAACTAATAATGAGAAAGAATTAATCTCTCTGATGTGATAATGTTTTTTTTTTTTTTTTGTAACAGGCAGACCTTCTCTTACAGCTGTAGTACGTAATATATAGACAGTTTTGTAGCCCTTTGGATTATTGTAAACTGCAATTATGCATGGTTTTCAGTAATGTGTCTGCTGTGCTCAATCTGCTGATCACAAGGACAAATGCTTTAGAGGCTAGCTTAGCATCTTGAAATACACTGACACAGCATGCAGCGTTTCAGAAACGCCAGTGAATTTTTTTATCCCTGCTTTATAGGGACCTAAACGGGTATTCTCAGAAATGCACACTTAATCAAGACAATTGCAAACATACACACAGTGAGTGAGTCTAGACTTCACTCGAAATCTCCACAGAAACTCAAATAACAGCACAAATTCTGCTCAAGTACCTGAGTTTATAACAAACATATGTAGCTGATCACTCTCGCTCTCTCTCTCTCTCTCTCTCTCTCTCTCTCTCGCTCTCTTGAGTCTTTCCTGTTTAAGTGTCTTTGTTGTGCTGAAATCGGTTCTGGGATTTTGCTTTGTTTGTATCTGCGGGGGGTCAAAGACTGCTGGGATGGATTTGTCTCTTTTCTAAATCAAAATTGACTAATGTGTTTGCTTGCTGTGACTCAGGAGGTATAAACCTCAAAATACTGATGTAAATAAAAATGTTTGTTGTTCAGTCTATCTGGACCCGTTGTCCAGGAGATGGAGGTAGGGATGAACCAGTGAGGCCTGTTCTAGTGCCTCACACACTCATTATTTCACTCATTCATCTGCAGTCAGACGGTCTGAGATGTCATTGTCATAAAGAGTTGCTGTGGGTTGCATCTTGCTTTGGCTTTGACTGATAGACTAGTGATGGGAAGTTCGATTCTTTTCCGCGAACCGGTTCTGATTGAAGTTCAATTCAATAAACCGGTTGAAAAACCGGTTCACCGGTTCTTTTACGCTCGACGTAATGACGTCATTCACGTTAGTCACGCTAAAAATGTTAACATCTTGAGTAATTTGTGGATTAATGCTTATTGGAGACGCGAACCGTTTCAAATGATTCAGTTCGATTTGGTGAACTGGTTCAACCGGTTCACTGAGAAGAACCAGTTAAATTGAATGATTCGTTCACGAATCGGACATCACTATGATAGACTGGCATTCTGACACCCCCAGCTTCATGCTTTCTAACCATATCCACACTTTTTTCCCTTTATGTTGCAATTGTTCTGTTTATTTTAAATATAAAATACAAGACGTTAATATCATTAGTCACTAGTCACATATTCATGACTGTGAACACATTCTGTTTACAATGTCTACCATTGTAACATGTTTACATCTACACTGTCTTTATACAGTGTGTGCATACATATATGGGTAGAGAGCATATCTTGCACACCCACACACAAATATCTTACTTTTACTGCACGCTTGTTGGATATAAAATGGTAAAATACAGAACAGTTAGTTCTGAGAAAAGCTGTAGAATCACTTGTTTGCCACTCAGTTTGATATGTATTATCTAAAGCAATAACATTCAGATCATTTTAAGTGCGTCTTAAATGTCCTGATACTTTTTGAACCGACTGTGTTTATATTCAGTAAAATTGGGCAATCTTTTTCTTATTTAGACTGAAGATGAACACCACATATTGGTATTTTGGCATCATTCTTATGGTACTTAAAGGAGTCTTGTTTTTTTTTTTTTTTTAAATGTAACATTTATTTCACTTTTGTGAAAGACCAAACAAATCTGAATTTAACATGCCTTTATGTTAAACACACTAGACTGTTCTTTTCTCACCTGTGTCTTTTTGTAGCCCTGCTGTTGGCTTAGCAGTTTAGAAGTAAAGCTCCATTAAAGCATCAGGCTTCCTCTCCTTACTTTTCCATTTCTCCATAAATGCGGTGAAGAGAGGGAGAAGAAAATGACATGACTGCACAGGAAACAACAAACTGAACATTATAGGCTGGTTTTTGCTTTCATGGAAAAATTTAAAAAATTGCTGCTTCAAGATTCAGGTTGCCACTATTTTGTGGTTTGTCAGTTTCTGCCAGAACTGCACAAGTTCAGAGGAGGCCAAACACACACTCATCATCATCTCTCTTCTTGCTCTCTGTCTCTCTCTTTCTCTTTTCAATTCAGTGTGCAGTCTTGGCATTACTTTTCAATTCAGGATATTGTCTTGGCATTACTTTTAACTGTACAATATTGACAAAGCATTCAGTCACTACAGGATCGCCATTGTTAATGCATAAAACTGATGTGTAGCAGAGAAATTTGCCATTTAATGTGTCAAGAGCGGAAATGATGGTTAGCGATCTGATGTTTAGAAAAGTTGATGTGATGCACTGACTTTCAGTGAAAGTGAAGATACACACGGTCCACATATGATCATATGTGGTCACATATGGTCTCCTTTTATATAATGTAGTCAATTTGTGAAGAAATTCATGTGACTATAAACCATTTCACTATTGTGAGTGGTTTCTGCCCACATACAGAATACAAATGAATTTATTCCTTTTGAAAGTAGAATGATGTTTTTTTTTTTTTTCACAATAGACCAACATTTTATTTTTAAAATTTATTTATTTTTTATTTTTTTCTCTTGTATTTTGACATTTGTCTCAGTTGGGGCAGTGTGGCTTTAAACCTCACCTTGTAGGGATCACAAATCATTTTTCATCTGCAAGCGTTGTTTATAAAACGTGCACTCCTTCTGTGTCTTGTTGCTTGTGATTGGCATTATTTCTGGCATTGAGGGATTATTAAGGGATGTTTATAAAGAATAAAGAGCTTCAGGCTGGCCAACCAAACTGATGTCAAGTGCAGAGGAAAGTCTTTTCCCCCCTTTCCTCCGGGGGAACAGAATGTTTAGGAGGCCAACAGATCGCTTTGCGTGGCTAGGACTAATGATATGGTGCATGCTTGCATGTGTGGTGATCTTGAGGAAGAAAGAGAAAGTATGTGCATGAGACTAGAAGCTAAGTAAGAGAAAGAAGTATTTCCTTTGCATTCAGGTACTTTATCATGCCTTTAGTTTCTGTGCTGTTTTTTCTTAAGGGTCTTTTTCATTTCTTTCTCACAACTATAGTTGCCTTTAGAAATTTGAGAACTTTTACTTGTCAATGCAAAATGTCTTCTCATGTATTCTAGATTGAGGTCTAAAGACATTACATGATGAGACATTTCATTTTATGCTCATTGTTTGCACCTTAATCTCTGGTTAAAAAAATTTATATATAGCAAAATTTTAGCCCAGATGTTGATCCACTATAAGTTCTTATAGGTTTTCTCAGTATGATTTTTCTTCATGTTTGCCTGATTAGGTGAAATCATGTTTGTGCATTTGCACCATTTTTAAGGGGAGCGAGTGTCTTATCACATTTCACATTCTCATAAATTCTTTATAAAACTTTGTTTGATTGTCTTACAATTTATATTTCACAATTCATCTTACTTTTATTCTGACTTCTGTTAGTCACAAGTTTTGCTAGGATTTCTGTGATAGCCGCCCCTCACTCGCACGTCACCACTATTGATTTTTTTTTTATTTTCATTACATAGTAATCATTACATGATTTTAGATTAAATTTTCATTACATAGTTAAAAATGGGGCCAAAGGTTAAGTCATAAACTTAACCCATACTATGCATGCCTAAATGTGTTAACCCTCACTGCATGGATCCTTGTGTAGACCACTGCGTTTATTTATAATGAGAATGAATTACTGTTGTGGCACACTCCTAATAACTGTATTAAAAAAATTGTAACAATAAATTTCAAATTTGTTATGGACTGGATAGGGATTTAAATCTTGATGGGCAGTTTGAAACCAGTCCATGCGCCTGTAGTTTGCTTTTGTGTGCTTGTGAATCATTATGTGTGTTATCCTGACCTTAGAAGCCCCTTCACTGAGGGATCTTGCCAGAGTGGTTATGAATGTCATGTGTCATGGAAATCTGTCTTAGATGTGCTGGATATCCTTCCTGCTTGGCTGGTACATTTACTGGATGACTCGTTTCCTGTCCAAACCCCGGGATACTGCTGCCTGTGCCTGTACCTCGCACACCATAAAATTATGGGATTATAACAGAATTATTGCAATCCACACACAGCAGCTCATTCATTTGGGCCCGTCTCCATCTTGGTGGGCCTGCCAGTCGAACGGTCATATTGAAACTCACTTTAGATAAAGTTGTATAAAATGTTATTACCTCTTGACCTGGTGTTACTGTGAAGGTTTGGGGTTTTACCAAACAACTGACAACTAACAGACAACTGCTATTAAGACATTTTGCATTAGAATTAATGAGTCATTTTGAATATACGTGAGATTTTAATTGGTAAAGCAGTAAATTAGTAAGAGGTAGTAGCTCACAGCATCAAATTTATAATACAAAAATGGCTAAACAGTTTTTATTTTTAATTTGAGTAGCACTGTCCGGTAGGCTACTTATAGTGTGCGTTGCTATGGTCAGAACGGTCGTTGGCATGTTAAACATTCTAAATCTTGTTTAGCATCTTTAGGGCATGATTGGGGTGGCTGTCTCTATGAATGTTGCCATAGAGACAGGCACATGGATAGAGGGCAATATCAGAGAGTCATGCTGCTGTCAGCAAAAGTTCAGTAAGAAATCAATGCCGCAGTTATCATATGTTTTGATGAGGGCCAGCAAAGCAGTGCATGTCCCTTCTCCTTTGTCATCCTCTTCCCCCTTCCAGGTTCTTCCTTATCTTAGTGGCCTAATCTTTCCATTGGCTTATTAATGTGTGTTTTGACATTTTTAATAATCACAAAAATTGGTTAAGTTGAAGGTTAAAACTGGAGGTTTATGAATGTAAAATCATGCACAGATGTAGTATGCATTCAAGTTTGGTTGATGTGGTTACGCAAACCATAGTTTAACTGTAAAATTTGGAACATCTTGGCAATTACTGACATTTCTTGTTTTTGTTTTATAAGAGGCACTCAAGTTTTCTGTTCTTTTCTTTTTGTCTTACAGGTGATCAAAACTCACTTGGATCACCATTGATAGCAGAGTCAAGGAATAAAAAGTATTCAAAACCTCCACCTGATGGTAGGAGGAAAACATAGGGACCTATCCTTTTTGATTTCATCTTAAGTTCCCAGAACCATTTAGAAAACAACACCAGACAAATGTGTACCCCTCCATCAAACAATCATAAAGACCTCACAGTGGATTAGCATCAGAAAGAAAAAATGACAGACACAACAAATCGCCATCTGAGACACAAGTTGCAGAGTTTAGCAAGACGTCTGGATGAGCTTGAAGAGGCCAGAGGCAAACTACAGAAAGCTGAAGATGAACTTCTTGACATTCAGGACAAAATCATTCAGGCTGAAGGGAGTAATTCCTCAATGCTCACCGATGTGGAGGCATTGCGGAAAAGATTGCTCAAAATTGAAGGCAAAGATGAAGAGGTCAGGAAAGCGGAGGATCTTTGTCGTGAGGTTAGGGAGAAATTAGATCAGGAAGAGACAATGACCAAGGATCTTAAAGTAGAGATCGAGCGTCTTCAGCGCAGAATGACTGAACTTGAGAAGCTTGAAGAGGCATTTGGTAAAAGCAAGTCAGACTGTACGCAGTTGTGCCTTAGTCTTAATGAGGAGAAAAACCTGACCAAAAAGCTTGCATCAGAGCTTGATGCCTTGAAGGCCCGTGTCAAGGAAGTGGATACCTCTGAAGCTCGACTAGACAGGGCAGAAAAATCCCTTACTGGAGAGATGGAGAAGCTAAAGAGTCTCACTCAGACGTTTGTGACTGAACGCAAAAGACTTCTGGAAAGGCAGAGAGAGGATGAGAAAATCATTCACAAGCTGACTGAGAAACTTGAACGTCAGGAAAACAAACTAGGCCCAGCAGACCACAGTCGGATTGATTCTAGAGATCTTCGAATTGAGGATGAGTTCTCAGCTGGCCTTACATCCAAACTGGCCAGGAAGAAGAGTTTTGACTACTTGAAGCATCCAGATGACCTAGATTTAAGAAATAAGTCAGAGAACGAGAAAAATTGCTTTGAGGGGCAAGAAGATAATAAGGTTAAAGACCTCAGCCAGGAAGTGGAAAGATTGAAGTATCGTTTGAAGCAGATGGAGTTAGTGGAGGAGGACTTGAAGAACATGGAATCCAAGAATGCTGAACTGATAGAAAAGTACCAGCAGGAGAGGAACCACAGTCAAGCCCTCCATGAACAGGTTGAGCAGATGAAAATGCAGCTCAATGGTTGCAACAGTAGTAATGGAAACTCTGCAGTTACCAGCACTACAACGGTCCTGGAGAATGGCAAGGCAGAAAATGAAGAGATCCATGTGCGAAGCTTCAGACAGGAGAAACCTAAATTACTAAACAGGAGTCCTGCTGCTTCTGAACCAGTCACCTCAAAGTACAAAAGCAGAGAGGCATCTCCTCAGCAGAGGCGAGAAACTAAGCAGCGGAACAAAGACCTTTGTCACTCTACAGAAAGCTCCCCAAAGACTGTACGAAGGACTCTTAGTCCAGCACATAATGTTAGGAAAGGTATAAAGACTAATTCTGATAATGGGACAAAAGATGGAAAGAAAGATGAAAAAATTGGAAGTGTCTTATCAAGTGCTCTCAATGAAAGCAAGAAAGTTTCAGTCCTTAGTCGCTATCCTCCAGCTGCTAATGACCAAAAGTCTTGTAAGCCACCGGTCAAGCAAAATGACAGTGATCACAATAAGAGTCGAACAGAGAAGTTGTTCAAGTACCCTGGAAGCGATAGTAAATCAAACAACTGTGATGGGTCACTCATAAATTCAGTCAGTGCTGCTATCATTGTTTCACCTGAGAAAGGACTAACCGAACCTGAGAGTTTAGATCAGGATGCTTCTGCAATGTTGAGTCTCTCCAAGGCCAATGGATCCTATACTGCTTACAGATCCCATGTATCTCAATCTGTTCAGAGTGATCATGGTTCTGATGGTCACTCCTCAGCCTCGGAAATGGAATATATTGGTTCCATGCGATTGCCTGGTGAGCAAAATGACCCCCTGATGTCAAGTAGAAGTGGTAGAAAATCGTCAAAGTACACTAGATACTCACAGCTGCAAGAATCTTACTCCGATAGTTCCTCAAAGGGCCGTTTCAGTGAGGAGCAACACAGGCCTCTTACAGTGGAAGGGGATACCCAGGAAACTAAGCATACTACCTCAGGTATTGAAGTCCGCAGGGTATGCAGCCCTCGTGAAGCCCTCCAGTCAAAAGCTGTCATCAAGCAAGCCATTGTTGAGACTGACAGAAAGGAAGTGATGTCAGGGGGAATCCCTGAGCATTTGACCACTAGCGGGAAACCCAAGATATCCACAAAGCCAGAATTGACTAGCAAGATGACCAGCAGTATCACCTTCTATCCCAATGACCCCTGCTCCTCTCGAACAAGCAGTCGGAGCAGTAGTTTATCAAGCGAGCCCCCTTTTAAGGAAAGACACACTTCCACAAGTAATATTGTGATCAGTCCCAGTAGTGAGCACAGAGGTAGCATCTCTATACCTTATGAAATATCCATCCCTAAGAGTGAGATCACTCTACGTCAAGGTGAGACTGATGCTGACTTTTCTGAACCTCACGGTTACCTTGAGACTGCTCCCGTGGAGGCAGCCCTCCTATCTCAAAGCAGTTTCAGCCTCCAGTCTTCAGAAACTTCAGACTTGAACAATGACATTGAGTCTGGGTTTGAGAGCAGCAGTAGCAGCACCATCCAAACCAACTGGAAAATCCACCACAACCACCACTCATATGATGACATTTTGCCAGAAATGAGAAACGTCACTGTCAGGAGCACTTGGAGGAGCCGTGGGACAGCTTCTGGGGATGAATCTGCTCAAGCACTAAGACAAGATGGCTCAGAGGATGAGGGTGAGTCTGCAACCACCTGGAGAGCATACAGGGCAACTGCAGTGTTGGACACTCCCTCAAACTCCAGCACTGTTGCTAAATGTGGAAATAAACCCAGCCCAGTCGAAGTATACATGCGTAGAATCAACAATGCAGCACCAATGGTCCATGATCTGGGACGACGGAACAAGAAGACTCCTTCACGAGAGAGGGCTATTGCACATGAGCCTGTTAGTGCTCAGCAACTTCAACCAAGAAGCCGTAAACACCCCATGGTGAGTACTTACTTTTTACTTTTTGACAATATAAAGATGTAGATTCCATTCACAGACTGGACAAGCATAGCCATCCTAACTTTATTTGAAAAAAAAAAGAAGATAAATTAATAAATGTATTTAACCTCTAAATGTTTTTATACATTCATTTAACCTTTGGCACCTCATTGTATCTATCTCTTTACTACTTTAGTACAAAATAAACATGAATGGGCACCAAAAGGTATATTATAAGATAGCCTACAGTACAACTTACTGAAATGTCTCATGCAATTGCACATTCAGTATTCAGTAGGATTGAGTACTGAAACTCGGTGCCATGGTACCAATGGAACCGGTATGCACCGAACCGAATCAGAACGCAGATTTCGGTGCCTGTTAAATGTCTGAGAGATCGATTTAAATATTTGTCCTGGTTCTCTGAAATGTACACAAGAAGAATGGGAGTAGCTAGTCTTTTTTAGCGGGGCTATAGCATCTAGCTCCATAAACTGTACACAAATTTGCTAACGCCTCGAGTCAATCCCCTTAAATTTCATATGAAAACGGTGGCAGACCTGTCTCCTCTCCGTCTTTCAGCACGCTCTTCAATCTGTAGTGTGTCAGTAGAAAATAACAGTATACATTTCCAAACATTGCTTTTGCCATTAATTTTAATAATAATCTAGTGAGATTTTTGAAAGCACAAGCAGTCTGACAACAGCCGGTGCTCCACACAGAGATCTGATCTCACCATCATCGAATCTGTCTGTGATTAAATTAAGAAATGGATGAAACTAAAACAAACTAAATCCAGAAGAACTGTGGTTAAATCTCCAAGACGCTTGAAGAAACCTTCCTGCAAAGCTACCCAAAAAACTATTTGCAAGTGTACCTGGACAAAAGCTGTTTCAAATGCAAAGGTTGGTCATACCAAATATTAATTCAATTTAGTTAATATAAGTTAATTGATTGTTAATTGACAATATTTTTGAAAGCATCCTTACCTATCCTACAGTATATTTACACAAGTGCCTAAAACTTCTCACAGTACTGTAGCTTTGGAGGCAGGTTTCTTAAAATGTCTTGAAGAGGTTGATACTGTTCTTCTGGATTTAGTTTGTCTCAGTTTTATCTGATTCTTCATGTAATCACAGACAGATTCGATGATGGTGAGATCAGATCTCCATGTGAATTCAAAAATCTCACTAGATTATTATTCAAATTAATGGCAAAATGAATGTTTGGAAAGTAAACTGATATTTCTTACTGACACACAACAGCAAAATATATAAATTAATGGCATAAAACCTTTTTTGGGGGGTGAAAATACTAATGTGCCTAAGTCTTTTGCACTGTACTGTACTTTACAAACAACATAGTTGCTACTTTAGAATGACCATACAGTCATGCACAGAACTGATTAAAGACAGTGACAGACAGCTCTCATTTTAACTAAATATCAGAGTATTAAACAATGACCCAGAAAAGGAAATACATTTATAAGCCTTAAAGTAAGGGAAGTTTGGAAAAAGAGAGCATCCAAGGAGTGTGTGAAAGCTATGGATTTATTTTAAATATTTTTAATGTTCTTTAATGTTATCCATAGTTTTTTTTATGGCCATTTTTTTTTTTTTTGAAGTATCGGTTCAGGCACCGTTTAAGCACCGTTTTAAAAGTATCGAAATGGCACCGGTATCGGATAAAACCCAAACGATATCCATAGTATTCAGTACAATGCCACCTCAGGCTCACAATAACCACTTGGTGTCCGTAAACTTGTCAGGTAGAAAAGCATTTTGCTGAATATATGTGAAAAATTTACATCATAAATGAATACATTTATAGGATGCATTGAAGAGGAGTCCAAGCTACAAGTTTTTTTGTTTGTTTGTTTTGTCTGGACTCTGTAGCTTTGATTTAATGTTCAGGTTTATTTTGTATTCTCATCATGATATTTGCCATTTTGTTAGTATGAATGCAATTCTTGCAAATTGTAACTTTTTTTACTGTAAGAGATTTGCTCAGTCCACTGATGGTCGGTTTTCACCATGGTCAGTTTTGAGCATTGAAGATAAAGGTAATCAGGAGTATAAAATATCCTGCTACAACTGAGGTTAGGTCAGCAGTATGCTTCTGCAATTCATCTGATTGTCCAAATCTTGTCGGTTTATTCTTTTGGTACTCCTCCCAAAGTCTATGCACATATTTTGTGCTACCATTTTTCATTAATATTACTTATTATTAATATAATATTAATTTGTATTAATATTTCTTAGCCATGTTAAACACTTTATAAAATTTTGTTTAATTTGGAAGTCTTTCTTTTCCTAATCTTCTGTGAAGGCGGAGAGGGCATATTTTCTAAGCATAAGGTATTGTTGGATCATTCTCTGTTTTCTGGAAAAAAAAGACCCTTGAGGTATCTCTTCTCTTGTTTTTCTTGATATGGAATCCTTACCAGAAACTTGTTTTCCAGTTGTTATAGCCAGTCTATCTTGTCATTTGAATACATCATAGGTACATGCAATAGTAAGCTGAAGTGTGAATAAATAAACAAAACTCTTACTCTTTATATTAGTAGTTTAAACTTGCTTTTTTCTCTTTTTACTTGACTTCACTATCTGCAGAGAATTGAACTTTATGATCAGACTGAAGTCTTCAAGTTAATATTTTTTCTTTCTCTTTAGAGTGGTATAATACCACATGAATGGCAAAAATTATGTGGACAGTGGACACCCCAAAATTAATGTGTTCAGCCTATTACTACCAGGTTTATAAAAATCAAGCATCAAGTGTACGTGTGGTCTTTGGTTGTCAAAAGATTTGGTCATGCAGTATATAAGAATTTATGGTAATCACTTAAAAAAAATTAAAGCTTTAAATGGAATATGACATAAATAATGACATACACATAAAAAAGTTATATATATATATATATATATATATATATATATATATGTCTGTGTAAGATATCGATAGATGTAAAGGCTGTTGAAAGGGTGTTGAAAGGAGGACAGGTCAGAGGTCATGCCTTTGTTTTTAGCAAAACTGTTAGTCAGGTCAACTGGCAGTTTTTGTCTCAGCAGTTAAACCAAATTGAGTCTGGCGTCATCCCAGCAGTCAAAACAAAACTGGGAAAGCAGGCCCTTTTCACTAGCTTTCACCCTTTTTCATTTACTGAGAGTACAAATAAAAGAATAGAGCTGTATCCTATCAGCACAGCAATGACCATCATCCTTTCATTAAACATCCCAAACAGCCCAGCCCACAAATTTACCCACAAAGACCTAATTAAATCACTGAGATGGCCTTCAAACATGGCCCCTTCCTGGCACACGACTTCAAAAACTGCCCCTTTTTCTTCAATCTCTTGTCTCACGTTCTATTTCATGCCATGTTTGTTTTCTTTGTCTGTTACCCTGATGGATTGCAAATGCCTGTTCATTTATCTGAGAAGGCTGAAAGATTTATGCTCAAGTGAATTCTAGCACTTGCATAACCAGAGGTCAGATCATTTGTCTTATTCTCTTCTCCCTATCACTCTGTGAAAGTTCGCTTTCTGTGTACTACAGATGGTTCTTCATGCTGTCATTGCGGCTGTAAGTTAATATACTGCTATTGTGATCACACAATCATTCATTCGCTCTTATTTCTCTCTGTCGGGGATTCTCTGTCATTAATCTTTTATCTCTTTCAGCTTTAAAGCGTCTTTCCATCTGTATAAGTAAATATGATTTGTACCATACACCTTTAACATTGAAAGTGAAAAAATAAAGTAAAAATGGTTTTGTAAGTAAAGATATGTATGAACATGGCCTTTTCTTAAGTTGTGTGTGTGTGTGTGTGTGTGTGTGTGTGTGTGTGTGTGTTTTGACTTGTGGACATGTCAAAAATGACCTCAGTCAAAACACTCTCTTAGTTTTATTTTTCTGCTATTTCCAACAATGTATACTTATACATCTCAGAAGAATTTGTTCATTCATTCTTCGTCTTGCTGTCTATTTTCATAGCTAGCATTTGAATGTATACTACATACACATAACAGATAACTTTTTTTTTACATAAATATCACTCTTTATTTAGATACAGTAAATATTTAAAATATATATATATATTTTATAGATTCAGTTTGAAAGTCTGAGTCTGTGAAAAGACTATAAACAATTAACAATAAAATCTTTACATTAAATTAATGAGAATAGTAGCATAAATAGGCCAAAAATTAAATATTAGTTTTAATTCAAATTAAATCCTGGGACATAAAAATGGTTATAGTGGAAGAAGCAGCTACATGTTCTCAGTCTAGCAGGCTTCAACAACTGATTGAAAACAATCTCCATCCATTCCCACTCAATCTGGAGTCCATTAGGAATGATTTATCTAATCAGCCATGGTCAGGCATGCATTCAACTTTATCTCCAACTCCAATGTGATTTTTATTTTATTATTTTTTTAGCCCTGAATTTAGACTAGTCATCTCAATAAATACCTCAAACTCGGGGTTATCACTATGATTGTTACAAACACAATATAAGAAACCAAGAATTCGGTCTGTTTTTCTGCTGTTTGTAAATCATCACGAGTTGCATTTTTAAAACTCCTCAGACTTCAGCTAGTAAAATAGATCTGCTAAGTGAATTGCGGTCAGCTGTGGATGCTGTATTGAATTGGTGATTCCATTATTTCTATTAATTTCTCTGTATCACATCACACTATTTTATCCGTGTATCTACAGTGGAATAGCTTTACCATGGATGTCTTCATTTAAACCTTTAGATGGATTTCCAGACTGTCTTATATAAGATCAATACCTCAGTGATTAGAGGGCGCTTCGATCCATCCATCAATGATGTGGTGTCATTGTGCTGACAGGGGCAGAGGTTCTATCTCCTTCATTATTAATGAAGGTACACATCCAGGAGTGTCCTCACAGATCATGGTCATCTGTTTCATGTCTCTGACACAAAGCCTATGTAAGTCAAATATATGTGCTAAAGTCATTAATACTCCTGCTGCGAAAAGCGCAGGATGAAGTAATCCTGGTTGACCAGATGCCATGTTATGTTTAGAGCTAGTATGACTTTTTTCTTCCCTGCGTATAAAAATACTCAAATCTGGAGCGATTTTGATCACAGGTTTATGTTGTTTTTTATTTTTATTATTTTTATTATTAATTCTGGACGTTAATATGGGACAGATGTGCTTAGAAAGGCAACCATTAGCTGCTTGCTAATATAACACTTTGGTTAATGGCATCGTGTAGTAATATATATATATATATTCGTTTTTTTTTGTTTTTTTTTTACAGCTTACCGTAGTTGGATAAAGTCATCTTGTAAATTTTTCCTTCACTTTGGGTGTGCTTCTGTCTTGTTTAATGTTTCTTAATGAAGAAACTTCTAAGTGAAGAAAAATGGAACATTAAAAAGAGTTGGTTATTAATTTTTTATAATTTGCAGTGTTCATAAAATTATCACTTTCAGAAATTCAATGTGGGAATACTGTACATTAAGAATATCAAAAGGTAGTACTCTAGTACTTTGATATGCAGCATGTCATGGTTTTGAATAGTAATGTTACTCTCATAAGCACAGATTACACATACTTGAATCACACTGGATATACAATTATGGAATTTATTTAATTAGCTTTTTTTTAAAGTTAGCATTTCAAAATGTTTTTTAACAGGCCACATGTTCTACTCTTGGTAATTAGTACACTTGATCTGTGTAAGTCAATTTTTTTTTTCTGTCTAGTAATAATAATAAAGATATCTAGACATTTTCCATTTCAGGAAAATCACTACTAATATTCAGATATTGGGCTTTGAACTTCCTGTACCGTGGATTTACATGGAACCCATTCTGTCATGACATCTTTCTGTAAGATTGTGCTTGGGTCATTTCCACCCATTGCCCCTTCCTGTGTGACACAGGAAGTTACAAGTTTGTGCCTCCCCATTTGGCAGCCAATGCATCGTAACTGGTTTCCTGTACACCCACCTCTTGTATTCCAGCAGGAGTCAAGCCCTATTATGGACAATTAGCATCTCTCTGCTGTGTACGAAATTCCACAGCAGTGTGTGGCATATCCTGCTGCCTCATTTGAGAACTTTTTATAACTGACGTCATAAACCATTTGGTTGGCTTTGTAAAGTCTCCACCTTAATGGTAAAGATCCGAGACAATAGTCGTTCCATATTAGGACTTGTTCTGCGTTCTGAGCAATTTCTCTCCTCTGACGTGTCTGATAAGTGTTTGGTCTGTAAAAAAAAAAAAAAGAATTCTTATTCTATCCTACTTTGGAATTGATAATAAAGATTTTAGTTAAACATCTAATGTTTAAAATAGTTATCCTAAGGTCCTTGCTGTTTTTTCTGGAACCCAGCAAGCTTGAATGATACATACGTGTGTTCTTGATATTAGGGAATTAAAGAAAGTCATACAAAAAATCTGGGAAATTTCTTATGGAAATGCTTTTATTTTGTCTACTTGAAAATGCTCTTTGTTAGTCCTTGAGTTTATAAAATGAATCTTGCAATAATCACAATTGAGTAGAAAAGTTATTAGTTATTACTTTGACTACTTCATGGCATTTCTATATCTGCTTAAAATGCCAGTTACATCTTGCCATTCAAATAAAGGAATGTTATGTCCACTGTGTTCCCCAATCAGAATCAGAATCAGCTGTATTCACCAGGTGTGTGCAAACACATGAGGAATTTGTTGTGGGTTTTTTTAAAGGTGCTCCTGGTACATACAAACATAAACATCTGACATGAGAACAAAAAATAAAAATTAATTTAGCAAGACTTAGTAATAAATAATGTGTATGAATCTGGAACAGTAGATTGATTTATGTACAGATTTGTGCATTTTTACTCTATATAGAATTGTATAAATAATAGAGATATATTGCACATAATAGATCAAAATTTCATGTTCAGGCAGTTGTGTGATTGTGACAGGCCTATGACTTTTCAGAACATGACAGAATTTGGTGGATAAATAAATCATTTGAAATCATAAGTATAATTTATCACATTTGTTGTATGTTTGTTCTCCTTCCAGTCTACAGATGATCAAGAAAGTGCTCTGTCTTCATTGCGAAGGCAGCCTGGGGGGGATGTGGACCCGTACGATAGGTCTGGGAGCCGTGGAGCATGGCTTAGCAGGAACCGCACAGCTGATGCAAGCCGGTCGTGGTCAAATCGCCATCTGGACAACTGACACCGATTTTCCTAATAAGAGGTACATGTTTTCTTATAATCTTATTCAGCTTAACGTTTCTAAAGCTACACCCCATAGAGGATTCTGGGTTATGCTTAATTAAAGCATGCTAGAAGCTAATTACTCAAATGTAAATGAGTCCTAACCTAAAGTATCCTCATGTGTTTTATTGCCTTAGTTCTTACATCTCAATGTGGCTCTTGTGCACAGGGAATGAAGCTCATCTCCTCTCTTCAGTTGCATCATATTTTTAAAGACCCATGAGATGATCAGATTACCAGGCAGTGACCCCCTGGAACCTCCTTGTCCTTTTACATCAACCACACCTGTATGATCTCACCAGCTTCCAGCTGTCTCTTTGGGAAACAGAAGTCAACATATTCCTACAGCGATGAATCCTCTTCTGCTCCTTGTAGTTTATTAAAGTCGTCAGATGTGACAAGGGAGAGGCTCAGACATGTGACCGTCTTGCTGTTGGGAGGATGTGAAGGGGGCTTTGGGTCATTTATCACTATTTTGAGAACCCCACACAAACCTCTCTAGTGCCACAGGTCCTGGTGGATGTCCAAATTTGAGTTTCATGCATTATTCTCACAAGGAGCAAGTTATAGCATGTAACTTTTCAAGTAGTTTAAGAATCTCACTTTTTGTTTTTTTTCTGGATGGTGTTTAATTCAGGAATTCATTGGGATTATTTCACACAGCTAAAATTAATTGATTGTCTAGGTGTTCACAGGTAGAGCCAGTAGTCAACCACATGCTAAGAGTATATGCTAAGTCTTCAGTATGCATTCATGTAATTAAGCCCAGGTTTTTAGCCTTAAAGCTCCAGGTGTCCAAGTTTATTTGGTCTCATTTCTAATGTGATCTTGTTCATTGAACTGTATTCTGTTACTAGTTTGTTTAATTCCTTCATCTTCTCTTTAACTGGATTTGATGGTTGCACAACCAGCATATTGAATGCACAGGACCACCAACACTAAAATCTGCATTTGCATGGTGACCCTTTCCCGTCTCAGTAGCTCTGAAGGCTTTGGATTCCAAACCAGCAGGAGAAGAATCCAATCATCTAGAGCTCATCTCGATGTGACCTCGTCCATCTGGGTAGCTAGCCGGGATTAACCCAAATGCTGGACATTTATGGAGGATTTTAAGAGTGGATTCCTCACAGCCGCTTTGTAACTCTATTCGCAAACTTTGCACAGAAAGACACTGATCCGAACTCTCAATGTGTCACAGGAAACCAGTGTTAGAGATTCTGCTGGTCCGAGTCAGTCCCTAGATGGGTTGTGTTTTCAGTTATTTCAGCCATTGAGCTTGTTGAGCCTTGAGGGTGGCTAGCATGACACCACAGAGGATCCAGAATGCTTAAGTTAGGAATGCTTGTGCCTGGATAAACGACCTCACCATCGAAAGCATTGGAATGCCCATCACACCTCATGCGGTTAGTGCTTGTTGAAATATTATTGAATAGAGCTGCTGCAGTTGAAATGTCTTGTACTGTTTCTATTAGGTTTTTAAACTCCAGTGCCGCAAATGATTCATTTTCTCATTCAGGCTCAGATTCCTCTTGTCCTTAAAACCTATGCTGAAGTGTCTGTGTGTATTAATATCTCTCTTATTCAATTCCCTGTGTCGATTGAACCCGACGATGACGGCGAAGGGTCCATTGTCCCTCGGCCCGCCAGATGATCTCAGTCTCAGATGTCACTGGAATGTGGGATGTTTTATTTGTCTGTTTTAATCTAATGCTGTACGTATAATGTTCTGGGAGTTGATGTTCAGGTGGGCAGTTTGCTTTCTTTGCAGCACCTTACTTGGTTATTACAGCTTTAAAAAATGCCTCACCATTGTGGTCAGTTTCTGTGTCCTGTATAGTCATTCATCCCTCTGCTTGGGTTGGATGGAGTATTTGAAGTCGACATTTTTTTGTGTCTATTGATTTATCCATTTAAAGTTGTTCTAATGAATTTGTAATTGCACTTAAATCATCATTAAAACAGACTTATGTAAGTAAAAAACACACACACACAAAAAAAGATTAGATACTTCTGAAAATGTCTTTTTTTATTATTATTAATTTCTGGAAGTTTCTCAATAACTCATTTGACTTTGGCCAGTGGTTTGGCTTTGTACTTCACAAATTTTGGTTTCTGCTTTGTTCTGCACAGTAAAACCAAACGTGTTTTTCCAAATGCCTTCCCCAGACTTCACCTCTATTTCCTGTTCAGGGGTCTTGGGCTGAAGCGAACATGCTGGTTCCTCTATCTCATGCCTTTGCTTTCCCAGAATACCTTAGTGCTCTGGGCTGCTGTAATACAAGCTGCCAATTCCTCAAGACATTTTATTAGCTGGCTAAAGCAGTGGCAGCAGGCCTGATATATGGCTCCAGGGTTGCTTGCAGGTCGGAGGTTACTGCTGCATTTGATGGGCTAGCTTCTGAGGGAGGAAGTGAGACAAGCTGGCAGCAAAAACAAAAAGCAGAGAGGGTGAACAGTCAGCCAGCTCACTAGGATGGTGTCTATGAGTGGTACCAAGGAGGTTCGCCCTGGATTCTGTAGAGTTTTAGCCATTTCTCAATTTCCACAAATAGTTTCAGGCATTATAAATTGTAAATCCTTCTATAAAAATTTGGGCCTGCTCAAAGCTTGAAAACATGATCCTAAAACTGCAGCATGACCCAAATCGATGTGATGATATAGTGCGAGTCTGTACCAGCAGAAAATACCAGCAAATACCTTCCCTCCTAACCCCTACGGCCAGGCAAAGGTCTCTCGGCTGCCCTGTGGCTTCAACTCACAACTGCATTGGTCTGAAACCATAATTTTTTTATGTGTTCACAAGACAGTCCAAAGTTTCTGAAAGCGGTCTTTTTAAACTGCAATTCTCAAAGAATTCTTCCTAATTTCTCCACCCCATTTACTAATGTGTCAGTGTGCCGTTCGCCCCCCTGAGAAGACATCGAATACGTCTCTGATTTTCATTTCTCCACTTCTGTCTTTAGCGCTCTGTGGAAATGGCTGTGAGTCGATTACACATCTCAGAGCAGATCCGTGGTTATAGTTTCACATACTGTTAGTTTGAAAGAACTTACATATACAAATAATAAAATGCATATTCCTTCATCAAGGTTTTCCAATCTACATCTCTTTTGTGTACATTTAGGAAGTCAAACTTAACCTAGCTGTGACACAAGTCAGTAAGCATTACCATGTTTAACTTCTGACAGTTGGTGATGAGTCGGAATGGTTTTTAATGGTTTTCATTTTTAGTGACAATTTTCTAAGCCTTATTGAGGAAAGTAGTTGTAATTATTTTCTAAATGTCATTTATAAGCAATAAAGTAATATTGAATGTACAGAAGAGAAATTTTGAAGGCTGTGTTATACCCACATTGTGAGCCAGCATTGGCCCTGAAAGGTCAAAAATAGGTCACTGTCATGAAAAACCGATTCAGAATTGCACTTAACCAGCACTTAACTTAAATGACTCTTTTGACCTTCTCCTTAACATTTATTGATTTCCTTTTCTAATGGAAATCTGATTTTTCCCCCTTTTTTTGTATCACTTTACCCTAATTAAGTGAATGTACAGCCATCAAAGATGTGTATATATTTACGTGTGTTTGTGCACTGGCCAGAATGACTAACGAATAATGAATAATTCACCTGCAGAAACTGTGAGACAGATCTTGTATTTTTGGGGGGTTGAGAAATAGACTGTCCACATTATTTTTATAGACTGCAAAGTGCTTGATTTTGTGTCATTATTCTTTTTTCTGTAAGGCCAAGTGCTCTGTATTGTCTGTTTCAGTTGACACGTAATGTGCCAAAAATCATTCCAAGGTATTTTTGTAGTTTACAAGGAAACGAAAAGCTTCTTAAGCGTGAAATTGAAAGGGTAAATATTTCTGTTGTCAAGCTTTTCCTTTATCTGCCTTTTTTTTCTCCAAACTTCAATCGGATAGGTTTTATTTAAAAGTATTTTGTAAAGTGGGCCATTTTTTTTTTTTTTTGGTTTGTTTTTTTGTTCATTGTGTAGATGTGTACCTTATTGGGCTCCTGGAGAGTGTTTTTTGAATGATTAATTTCAGTGTTCTATTTTATTCAGAATCTGTATGAACTATTAAAGTTAGCAGACTCATTTAAGTGTGTTAATTCACCAGCTTTTCAAACTTTGCTTCCCCCTCACCCCCCTTTCATTCTAAGGGAAGTGTTTGTGTAAGATGGACCTGTTGAGCTAGGGGCTCAGAATGGTTCTGTTCTGTACTGTTCTCTTTTATTAACCGCTCAGACTGTGGGTTTCCCTTCTGTTCATTCATCTCCTGTGCCGTATTAAAAGCGCTGCCAAAGACAGATTTCAGGCCTTAAACACACATACATAAACATGCTGTAACACACAGTCACTGAATTAAAGTTCACTGATATATAACTACAGGCCTGCTTCGTTAAAGAAGGGAGACAGATGTTGAGAGCATCTATGTGGTGTTTCTCTCTCTGATCAAGTGAATGTTAGTGTAGAGGGAACCTGCGGTGAGGACACAGGTGAACATGCTCATTGTATTCAGCCTCTCAGTGTCACCAATAACACACTCTGTGTCAGTCTTACACCTTTGTACTGTAATATTTGTGCACGTTTCAGCTCAACATGTTTCACCATTGTGCATGGAGCTAGACATCTCTTTAGGCTGAACTGCAGACTATGTATTCCAGCTAATATAATAAAAGCAACTTGTTTGTAACAGGTTTGGGTTGGTGTTTTTTTTTTTGGTTTAATCTGCTGGTAGATGGTTATTAGACAGGACTGAGGGACTGAACGTAAGCACTGCTGTCATTTAATAGATTTATTGGTGATAACAGTAATAAGAACACAAACCAGGAATTTAATATTCAGTATTTTTGACTGAAACCCCTTTGGTTTCCATTGGCGGAACACATTCTTTGTGTAATGCCAGATAGATCAATCTAAATACAACTCTTCAGTTGGAATAAACAACACTCATGGCAGTAAATTTTAGGTATAGCCTATGGGTTTCCACAATGTATTTTATTTTTTTTGTATGGTAAGCACAAAGAGAATACAGTAAAGTAAAGTCCATACCACATACTGATAATGACACAGCAGCAATGTTGATGGAATCACTTTCAGGACTTAGAGTTTTTTGAAAGACTTTCCAAATGGATAATTTGGAAAAGTCTAGACTGAAGTTTCTTCCAGTGTAGAACATTTATCAGCATTACAGAAGAATACAGAGTTTTAAAAGCATTTTAATGGAGCGATAACATGAAACTGACTAGGTGATTTAAAACTGAAACTTTAGACGGCCTATCTGTGTGTGGAGGTGTTGTATGAGTGTCTGTGCGTACGTATGAGCATTTAGTAGATTGTAGATAAGTATATTTCTGCACTCTGAGCTGCAGGGTGTGGGGGGTTTCTGTGTTGAAGGGCACATTGTGAAATTGTAGTGTGTGGGTGATTAAGAGTAACATCTGTCTGTGAACAGGATGAGTCAGGTTTGAGTTCTGACACGCTCATGTACCCGTTACTGCAAAGCCCACGCATCAAAAACCAGTCAAGAAGAGACACAGTCAGAGTCTAACCCAATCAAAGAAGGCATCCAGCTGTCTTTGAGAATATTACAGCAAGTCAAAGGTGTAAAAATACAAGTTGGATTGTGGAGGAGATCAAATCAATTGTAATATTATGCAATCAGACTATAGAGTCTGTCCTGAGGAGGTGTAGCTCGCGTATCATTTCCTGCTACCGGCTTGTGGCTCTAGGAAAGTCAATAAATCTAGAGGAACTGGTCTTGAAGTTGACTGCAGTTAACAGTTCAACATAAAAGCATCCACAAAATACCATCATATCTAATAAACGTGATTTGATGGCGATTTGGATCTGCGGTCAGTGAACCAAATGAGACCATGAAAAGAGGCTTAAGAAACTTAAAAGTGCCTGACCAAAATATTAAGAAAAACAATTACAAAAAAAAAAAAAAAACCTGCCGTTCACTCCAAACACATAATTGCATATAAAAACATCAAGACATAAAGTTGTGACCCATTACAAAATCTTCTTGGGAACACCTTTTTGACTTCCAGAAAGGGTGGATTCCTACAGAAATTACCGTACTCCATTTCACCTGCAAAAAGAAATTCAGAATGCACCTCAAGAAATAAAAAAAGGAATGTGTGGTCGTTTTCATTTTTTTATTACTTAATGTTGTGATGCAATGGAAGTAGCAAAAGGTCATTTGTTGCATATTTTGACATACAACCTAGGGAATGGTTAATCATGAAATGTGGGCTGGGACCTTGCTTCTATTCATTGTTGATTGGATGGAGGCAGATCTGAATGCATGCTTGAGGTAGAGCATGTGATCTTGGTTTAAGCAGACTAAATGATTAGAGTCGTCCAGCGTATGACCGCAGAGAGAAGGCTATCATTTCACTGGAAGATCGAGTTATGACTTTTGATTAAAAATTGTAAAACCTGAAGCATGCATAGATGAATGGTTCACAATAAGATTAGGAACATCTATTATATGACAACTTTAACTTGACTTGCGGCTGCACCAGTGAGAGCGTGATTGTGGAACACAAACACGTTTTGTCTGAAACAGACCTAAGCAGGCAAACTTGATGTGATAAATAGCACTGATGAATGGAAAAGAACAGGAGGTTCTCAAAAGGTTTTAAAGGAGAATGTGAAAATGTACATAAAATTATCCATAAACTACCAGAAAGCAGGGGGTATGAAGCAGATTTCACATTTATTTTTACTACAAAAAGGAAAAGAAAAAACACAAATATAAAAAAAGATTGCAATGATCATAATTAAACAAATAATAAAACTTAAGAAAACCATGAGCTGCTCAAAAAAGATACAAAGCTAGAACTGATATTCTATTTTAACAGGAACAGACCTATTAGCAACACAATGTGAATTTCAGCTAAGCAGCAATTTTTCCTAACAAAAACATTCAAGCTACATAGAAAAGTCATGACATTTGATTTGATTTTCTTTTCTTTTTTTTTATTATTCTGAAAAAATAAAAAGTTGGCGTTCAACTAATGCATCCATAACCATATCCTATCTGGTTTTTAGAATTGAAATTTTAATGCTCTGCCATGAAACATCTGATACTTTGTGATCGAAGATTTTGCATGAGTTGCATTGTGTGTGAATAACAGTCCTTGTCCTTATATGTGCCTCTGCAGAGAACAAACCATTCCAGGTAAATTCCGACATAACCTGGGAATTCTTCTGGAACCATCCACCTGTCCTTTTAGATGACTTGAACGTTAGCCAGTAAAGCTGCTGCAGCAGAAAGCAAATGAGTGAAGGGTTGTTTTAAATCTCCAGATCCCAGATTAGTGAATTATTTCCCTAAAGGCATGTTCTTACATGCAGACATACTCTCCCATGAACACACACATTCCCAGTCTGAGGAGTCACCCGGTGTCCTTACTTGACCCGCCCGCTCTTTATCTAACAAGGCATTCTTTCACTGAATATCCCCAACTCACATTCTCTCTATTTGCACATCATGTGTGGGTTTAGACGTTTATTGGTTACTGGGGGAGGGCTGTGGGTTTGGATTGGCAGTGGCTTGGCGTGGCATAGTGTACATGGCTCCCAGAAACTGATCAGCAATCCTTCCTGCCTCCCTCAGCCCACTCAGCAAAGCGCCATGGACCGTTGCGGGATAGTTTCTGATTGTGTGTTCACCCGCGAAGAAAAGACGTGGAACAGGCTGCAAAATGCACACAATCAGCATAACGTCTGCTTCTGGTGACACAACGATCTTTAAGGAAATGAGCAATAAGGTGTGACACTCACCTGTGAGGCTCCGGGGATGGCAGGACCAGGTGTGATGGGCTGGGCCATGAGATCGTAGTCATTACCAGATGAACCGGCCGCTACATACGAGTAAGACCCACGGGCCCAAGGGTCGGCACGCCAGCGACTCACCACCGTCTCCTTTGGCTGCCAAGTCGACAGAAACAGAACACACAGTCAGTTTGTTGTTGTTGGAACAGACCCAGATGCTTCATACTACAGGAATGAGCTCCAGAGTCTCAGTGTGTGAGTGCTTTTCTCAGTGCTTTTGTTGCACAGTGCGGAACTACAACTTAAATAAGTTTCTCTAGCACATCCGAGCTCACCTGAGGTACTGCACTGCTTCCAAAGATGCCCTTGAGGATTGCCAAACAACGGCCCACGATGACATCATCACTGATATTCTCCATAATGCCTGCAGCCTCTCCTGCCATCAGAGCCAGCAATATGGGAGCTGAGAAGACACAAAAGATCAGATTCAAAGAGCTCTGAATGACAATTATGCAACTATAATTATCAGAGAGAATTTCAATATATCAACCAATATATTTATTACTGATATGTGGTCAGTATTGGACACATCATTGTGCAAGCTCATTTCTGCCTATTTTTACTTTATTTTCATTGTTTTAAACCACCATCACTTTAAATACACAAATAGTTAAACAGAAGGGTAAGACGTAGTCTTCAGCAGATCTCATAATGAATATTGAATGGATGTTTTATTTTATGCATTATCCTCCATAACATCAAAATAATTAACAACTTAATAGCCATATGTTTTATTGAAACATCCCTAAACTGAAGGATGATTACCTTTGTAGAGATTCCAGAAGAGAAACAGTTCCCCTCGACTGGCCGTAGTACTTCCCACATGTCCAAAGAGGTTAACACTGGGGTCCCAGAATACTCGATCAAAACACAACACAACCTAGAACAAGGACAACAAAGATTAGGACAGAATGGGCCTTTTTAAGAGCAGCTGGTGAGTTTCTTCTGTGGAACAGTTCCCTTTTTTGCCCATTCAAATGGAAGTCAATGGGAACTAAAACTGTTTGGTTACCAATGGTCTTTAAAATATCTCCTGTGTTCCACAAAAAAGAAAAAGTCATACAGGTTTGGAATGTCAAACCCTTAAAGCAAACCCTTTAATTAAACCCCATTAAAACACTAGCAGTCTAATGCTGCATCGTCATAATTCAAAAGTATTCAAGTCCACTTACAGCCTCTATAAATTATACCATCATAATGCAGTATTTGTTTTAATCAAATGCACATATTTTAGCAGATACTTAAGAAGCAAGACAACTTACAATACAGTGCACAATGCCGCAAAGAAACCAAAAAGCTATTACGAAGATTCTTTTTGTCACTAAAATGATAAAAAAATAAAAAAGCACATGCAATCTAAAAAAAAAAAGCAAAAGTAGCAGATGCTTGCTTTCAATGATCATTGGGTCAATGAAAATGCATTTGCGTGAACATTTCTGACATCCTGCAGTGTATTCAGACAGCTGTTTCTGATATAGTAGCACTGTGCATGAATCCGGTACCACACTGTGCCCTCTTGTGACAAAAACGGAGAAATGGTGCAGGACAATTGCATAATACTGCAGTATTTTTCTGCTGCAGCTGAGGAAGTGAGGAAAGAGAGAGAGAGAGAGAGAGAGAGAGAGAGAGAGAGAGAGAGAGAGATGATGCATCCTGGACACTATGTGTAGGGGTAAATTCGTTAAAGACTCATTGCACACACGCCTATATCTATCATATTAAATATGATCTGACCTAACCAGCCCATCCTAAGCTTCACTCTTTATTAGCCAAAGTGGATTTGTTTGATACACACATATAAAATGTCCCATGCTGATAAAGACCAGCATTGTCATTACATCAACACCCTCTGGTCTGCGAAGTAATAAACTGAAATTTTCCACACCTTGTTGAGGTTCCCAAAGCCCATTCTCTGGACGGCAGCCGTCTTCCATTCTGGCAGGGGAGGCACAAACTGCACGGCTGGCGGCTGCTGCTTCAGCACTCCCAAAGGAAGTGTACATAACACGGCATCACACTTATAAATGAACGTCTGGGTAGTGGAGCGCGTATTCACCGCAATCACCTCACAACCTGAGACAGGGAGGAAATGATGGGCATAAATGTACATACACAAACACACCAAAACAGCAGGAGCTGGACTGACTGACTGACTCACCAGATGATGTGTATCGGACTTGTCTCACTGCAGTGTTGAGTTTGATATCCAAACCCTCTGCAAGTGCCACTGGAACGCATGAGTATCCATTCCGCACCGTTAGGTGACTTCCCGTGAACTCAAAATCATCATCCTGCTCAAACACAGAAAGAAAGGGACAGACTGCAGAAGCAAGCTTTGTTTTCTTTCTTTGTGTATTTGACTGGGAATGACATTTCCATAGTGAGCACTGTTCTCTACAAGTAGAGTTACAAAAACACAATTCAGACATGAAAGGTGCAGTACCTGATCCCAGTGTTTGAGTGAGAGTGTTGAAAGAGGTGTAGCGTTGGCAAACTCAAGGTTAGCAAAGTGCCAGTCAAGAATCTGTCGGTCTCTCGAAGACAGATAAACATCACTGAAAAAGAGATCCAGGATGACATTATTTGGATTCCGTTTGGAAGGACAGACAGGTGTGTTAATGTGACCTCAGTGTACTTGCATGGGTTGTATATGATTACCTGGGTGGGTTGGCCTCCAGCTCTTGCAGTCTCTCCTCTAATTTAACCTGCATCTCCACCAGCTCATCATACTCCTGCGGCCCAAAGACAGGATCAGAATCAGCACACATGTGGGTTTTTAAATGAAAGATGGGGATAACAGTATCTAGAGAGCACGGTGGTCAATGGCTGACACAATACAGATAATAATAGTGAATTTTAAAGATAGCCTATGTGACAATTAAATGCAGTTTTTAAACAGTTAAAAAAGAAAGAAAGAAATGTATATTAGTCACAAAATAGGTTTGACCAGAAGTTTATTCTTAACAGTGAACACGGAAGAGTTCAAAATAAGACCGTCCCTCTCTCCTCAGCACCTGAGTGTGAGGTTTTCGGATGTGTAAACTCACTGCTGAGTGGCTGAGATCAGCAGTGGTTTCATCCCAGAGGGCAGAGTCATCCCCCTTCAAGCGGGCCAGCCGTTTACCCATCTAACCAGCACAGGACTATTTAAAGAAAACCCTCCCCCCTAAACCACATCACACAACTCTGAACTATCCTGCTATAGTTTCTCTGTGTGTCAATCTGTTACAGTCTGCAAGAAATAACCCCACACTTTTGACCAGTAGTGCCTACACACATATTGATTTGTAAAAGCTAACATTTCCTTCTGAATTATTTTTGAGTATATGAAATAATTGAGTATATGAAGTTTTAATTTTTGCATATCAGAAAGCTAAGGCTTAAGGCTACATCTAGACGTGAGTCGTGCACTAAAAGTATGCATTTTAAAAGGAAGCAAGCAAGCGTCGAAATTCATGTTTCAACCGTAAATGGTTTGAACAGCTCTAATGGGCTACAATTGAGAGAGATTATGTGAATTAACATGCTTAAAACTCACAAGTGAAGACCGTTTAAGTTAGGAATTTAACTTTTTGCTCTGTTGGTGCTAAAGAGAGTACGACCGTCTTAGACTGTGGTTTGGGAAAAAGTACTAAAACAAGCCAACTGAAACAGCAGGCTGAAATGGTATTATGCTCCATTACCAAGCGCAGAGGTGTTTGGCATGGCTGGAAAACACGGCTGTGCAGTAAAAAGATATTAAGATTGAGCATGATGGATCCAGAGCTGTCGCCAGTCGCTAGCAGAGGAGATGCTTGGCTGCTGAATGTGCGATCAGCATTGTTGGTGAGTTAGTTGGCTTCTGGGACAACGAATGAGTTCGAACCTTAGTTTGATTAGACTTCAGCTTTAATTTGACAAAAGGGATAGGCTTTAAGGGACAGAAATAAAATTTTCACAACCCATGTTTACCATTTTTTGGCCACTGGAATGGGATTGGGAAAATTAACAGAGCCAGAATCTTTTGCAACAAACTGAATTTGTCAGTGACATGGTTTCCTATCAGAGTTTTTATTTGTGTAAGCGTGCACAATGTTTATATGGTCAGTGTGGGGTGAGGTCATGAGGATTTGGTTAATGTGGGGAGTTCGGTCTACTACCTTGCAGAGTGCCGTGAGGTCTCTGTGTTTGCTCTTCACCAGGAACTCAGCTGTGATGTCTCTGGGTGGCTTTACCTCACTGGCCTCTTTATACTGCTGATGCAGCTCCTTAACTTTCTCCTTAGTAGCCACCAACTGAACAAGAGCGGGCACAATCAAATTAATTTTGTGTTAGGAGCATGCTGCAATTAAGGGAAGTGTACATGCATGTATTACCTTGTTCAGATGGTCCTTAAGCTCCTCTTGAGTCTTCACAATCTTCTTCCAGTGTTCAATCTGCTCATCTTTCACATGTTTCTCCTGCAGCCTGAACACAGATGAGCGACATGTCAAAAACCATGCTATATTATCTTACTACTTTTATTCTGATGCTTCATCTCATAATATGAAGCAAATAATCGGCGCTCACTTACTGTATCACTACTTCCAGTGCTTGTCCCAGAGACACAGGTTTGTTGTTGAGAAAGTTGAAGTCGAGCTGGTGGCTGAGGTATGACGTTGCCTCTAACAGACGATTGAACTCTTGCTCTACCATCTCATCCTTCTCTTTAGGGACCTTCAGCAGAGTTACAACCATGTAACTTGATATTATGGATGATAATTTATCCACATATACATTGTTACAGTATTAATATGCAATGCGTACATATGCCAGATGTTCATTTTCATCAAGTTTTTGGGTAGCAAACTATACTGAACAAGAAGGTGTTCATAACTCATAAACGTGTACTGAATATGCAGTTATCATTGGGTGTTGCTGAGTGTGTAAATAAGTCCTATATAGTTCCTCTATTTAAATATGTTGTATGAGATTATAAACAGAAATACTTACACTCGTGCAGCGTTCTCCCTGTATATCCATGGCAATCCATCAGTTTAAGAAGTGAAAATGGAGTGAAAGCAAGTGAGATAAAAAAGGAAGGATGTGATGTAGCAAAGACAATGTTTGGAGGTTGAGAGGGGGCAGAGAGTGAGAGAGAGAAAAATACCGTTAGATTGTTCTTTCCTCTAATTAGAGTATGAGTGCTTGACTTTAAACATGGTTGAGATGCCAATCAGAAGAGAATGGGAGGAGCAATGACTTTTCATATTTGATTTAAACATTAAGTTAACTGGTCTGAGCAATGACTGTACAATATCATGAGGATAAAATTGTGACAGCTTTTAAATTTTATCCGTATTTTAAAATATTACTTCATACGTCTATTTCTACATATGATCAGAATATTAACATATATGTATATTAGCGTATAAACCCTAAAATGATGTGCATCTGTTTATTTGTTTCAAGATCACTCACAGCTTGTCCGTTGGCCTCATAGAGTGGACACTTCTGTTTGATTTTAGCCAGCTCCATGTTGACCTGTTTGCTGACTACAGCCATAGGGTTTCCGCCTTAAAGACATACACATTCATTTGTAACTGTTGCACAAGCTTTGAGATAGCGGCCTGAACATGTGACTCTCTTCCATGGTCAATAGTGCCACCTCCTGGAGAGATGAGTATTTACTAGGTCTTACCCAGTCCAGTCACCACCATAGCACCCAGGTCAGCTACATAGTTCCCTTTCCTGAAAGTGGCCACTCGCCCTCCCACACGATCCTACAAAGAACAATCAAGGTTTGTAAAATAAAAAAAACTTGTCTCAGGCTCATCAGCTCTACTGAACAGAGTATCAGATTTCAGATACTTACTCTTGATTCAAGAACAGTCACATCCATCCCAAAACTCTGCAGCTGTCTGGCTGCTGCCAGCCCTGACACCCCACCTCCAATCACTATAACTTTTCCAGTTTTCTTTGCTACAAGAACATAAGAGAATACAATTTGAACAACACTGGAGACCAGAGTGCTTTCTGCTTTGTAGTTTGTTACTCTTTTTGTCTTTGCATTCGAACCATTTATCTGTTTAAATGCCAGCTGCAAACAAGCTGTCATATATTAATGAAAATGCTATACAATAGAATTCATTCTACACCAGACAAATGAAATGCAAGTGTGTTAAAAGCCTTGTACTGCTGTCATCCCGTTTGTTTTGACACTGATATCTCTAGATCTGCTCTGTGGTAACATCAAGTCTCAATTACTTGGCAGAGGCTTTACTCTCTTGTAGACACCAAAGTTGATGAACCCATGTCTCTCCAGGTAGCTGTGTATCCGGTGCACTAGGACAGCATCACCTGAAGAGAAGAACCACCACAGACCCATTAAAAATATACACATGAATATTTAAACAAATACAGCCAAGTCTATACATTTGGTAAAGTGTGTACATTTCTTAAGATTAAATAAAATTTTGGAATCAGAGCAATGTCAGGTGACATAGACTCACTGTTGTATGGAGCTTCTAGCTGCTGCACAGTTGCCTCAAAGGTCAGCTGAACTTTGGGGTTGTCCAACCACAGTTGAAGCTGAACATTCGAGAAAAGACATTTTCACAGCTGACTGGAATTTTTAAACATTTTTGTTGGATCAACTTTGAATACAATCTACCGTCTCATTAAAACGTTTGGGATCAGTAAGTAATGTTTCTGAAAGAAGTCTCTTATGCTCACAGAGGCTACTTGGCTTCTTGTAATAATATTTTTTGTGAAATATTACAAATTAAAAGAACTGCTTTCTATTTTAAAATGTAATTCACATCTTCTCTCTACTCTGATGCTCAAGAAACTTTTATTATTCTCAGGGTTTAAAAAAAGAGCTGTGATTAATATTTTGAGAAAACCACATTATAGACTTTTCACCATCTTTAATTATTTGAAAGGTCAAAAGAACAACATTTATTTGAAATTGATAACTTTTGTAACATTATAAATGCCTAAAGTGTCACTTTTAATCAATTTAATGCATGCTTTCTGAATAAAAGTTTTAATTAAAAACTTACAGACCTCAAACTTCAGAACAGTATATTATTAGCCAATAAGACTTCTAATAGAGTTTCTACCATAATAACAATGTCTATTTAGCTCCTGTTTATCAGCTTCAAAAAACTAAATTCAAATGCTTTAAATATCACAAAATGTATCGCAAACTCACCGTTCGGTTCCGGATGTACAAGAATACTTTCTGAGTATGCTGTGGTCCACCGATAATGTCAGGGAAGCATGCAGCTTCCTGTGATGTCATACGGTCATGTGGGAGGCGGCTCTGGAAGGCGGCTCCCTCTACACCTAAGTCATCACAACATTCATTAACCCACTAATACCACCATTTTCTCCACTTCCATAAACAGTATAAAGTAATAAAGTATTTCAAAATATTTTTTAAATTCTGTAAAAGGTGCAAATATTTAGATTAGTCCAACCTCTGACTATACCTGACGGTTCCTCAGGTTCGCTGTCATTCTCCTCTTCTATTGGTGGGGGTGGTGGAGGAATTACCTGTTTCCTTTCTTTCTCAGCTTTAGCGTTCCTCTCTTCCTCTGAATAATACTCATCCTCCGACAGATTGGCGAGACTCTCATCCATCTCCCTGTACTCCACCTGCAGCAGGAGGCACAATAAAAGCTTCATTAAAACCTAGTTCTGCTTCAGCTGGGGTGAAACATGAAATTATTCCCTACTTAGACAAAACATCAACTGTTTACTATATAGTATGTATTCGGGCTGGTTAAAAAATATAGATTTCTCATTTTTCGCTATTCTTTTATCTTTATCTAATATCTTTTTCATTAATCCCAAGATTCAATTAGTCTAGCCTGTCAGATAATGAACAGAACATTTTAGTGTGCCTCCCTTCCAATGAATTGCAATAAATTTGTGATTTGTTACTTTTGATATGAAACAAAGTCTTAGATTTCAAATTCTGTCCATTTTATAACAATATTCAAATATTAAATGCTGTTTTGGTGCTGTTTAATGCGGAGAGACAGATCGCTGTAGTGCCTCGCGTAGAAACGGCAGCAGGAACTGATCGTCTCCTCCACTTTAATATCAGCTACAGAACAAAATAAACATGAATGAACATCTGAAGGTATGTTAAAAGAAAGAGTACAACTTACCGAAATCTGTATCCTGTCTCGTGTATTAATTCAGTTGGTATTTCAACCGAGGGATGACGTCAATAGCTTGTAAACAATATTGTCACGTAACGTCACATTTACCACAGAAGAACACATTCGACAATTAACTCATTAGTCAACTAGAAAAATGAACTCTAGGAGCATTTTGCTAAATATATGCACCATAAACCATATTCATTATGTTTTTTACTGTTCATGTTGTTTGAAGAAATTAGCTAAGTTTTTGTGACAGTCACCATTTAAATGTTTAAAAAAATTAATTGGAGTAGAAATATAATTCTGTAAATTAAAGTAAAAGTTAGTATTATAACTTTAATATTGGAAAAACTTTGACTATATTTTAAGTGTTTGTTTACAAATCAGCAAATTTCAACCTTCCATATTACTGACTCTCAGGTATATTTAACAGTTTTAGCATTAGAAAATTTGCCATTTGCTGTACCTGATATACATCTAAAATAATCGATACTGAATTGAATCAAAAGCTTGAAGGATAATCGAATTGAATTGTGAAATTTGTGTCAAAACCCAGCCTAAGTATGTATTCAGATTAGTACTTAGAGCAGTTTAACATTTCAGAGCAATAAAAAATTGCGTATTATTTAGTGCCAATAAATCGCTTCAAACTGTTTTTCTGTCTCAGTTGACTCAGCTAGTACATAGGAATGGCTCAATTAGTGCTGTGCAATTAATAAAAAAAAATAAAAAAATCTTTCAATTTCGATTTTTGCCTCCAACTATTATGAAAATCAAGTAATCAAGATAAAATGATTATTGCCCCCCGTTCTGCCCCCTTTAGCAGCTCTCCGCTTTCGTTCCTCAATAAAAGCCCAATTTTCCGTGCAAATCAGTAAAATCATGAAACGTGACATTTCTGCAAAATTCTGCGCTTGGTGATTATTCATATACATCTTTATTTGTCATGTAATAAATGAATGTAAAGAGTTGAGAATAAAAATACGTGTGTAACAGTAATTTGGATCCGTGCGGGTCTTAAAGTGACCGGGCTATGTTGTATTTTACGTCTGATTATTCATTTCTGTAGTAGGCTGTACCACACTATATGAACCTTTTCATATAAACTGCAATAAATACAAAACTAGAACCAAACTAAAACGAGACATTAATAATAAATAGTATAGTGAATAAATGAATCATACTAGAGACTTAATTAAAACATTAAAGCACAGTGTCTCATTTGTATCTTTTTATTCTATTGTATTTGTCCTTTGCTTTTTTATTACTGACAATTTAATTATTTTCAATAATTTTGAGAACGTTTTGTTGTTTGTTTGGAATTCTTCTGGTCTCTACAATGTAGATGTCATAGCAACCTTATTTACTGGAAATACTTATTTGATATTTAGCACTATCTTTAAAATAATTATCCCTTATAAAGTATTGGTCATATGACCCCGTCATAATCCTGATAACAATATTGACCAAAATAATCGTGATTATGATTTTTGCCATAATCGAGCAGCCCTAGGCTCAATTATCCCTGTTCACAAAATAGGAAAAGTTCATAGAGATGTTTACCTTTGCTCTTTTACGGCGACTGGTCCTGCGTCCCTCTGCAGAATCTTGATCAACCCCTCCTGGTGCAGGAGGGTGCAAAAGAGGAGGTCCACCTGGTTCTCCACTTGGAGAAGCTCTCTCTTTCTTTTTCACATCTGCAGAACCTGGGCCAGAGGGAACGGCCGGACCAGCTTGAGGAGCAGAGAGGGTTTCAAGAGCACGGTCTCCACCGTTACCCCCCGAGGAAGAGGAGGAACCTGGGTCTAACTTCTTATTGGACAGCATTACAGATGAAAGAAGCCTTTCTTGAAATGAGGAAACAACTGCTGAAGGTAGGTGTACAGACATAAGGTGATGAGAACATATGAACAGACACAGTCCGAAAATGCTCTCCATTTATACATCTGTGGGTCCCGGTCATAATTCATAAATGTTTAAAAATGAGTAATGATCAACTTAGATTCATTCCACACAGATTGGTCCTATAACTAACATAACAAATGTACTGTTTTCTATCACAGAGCACATGTACCAATGGCTTTGAATGCTCAAAACAACATGAGGTTTGCAGAATCTCACTTGTGCACCTGCTCTGAACCAACAGGCATTGTTGGAGAGACACAAGCTGTTTCACTGTACGTTACAGCTTGCTAAATGTAGGAAATTTTGGCATAATTTCTCTGCTCAATAGTCCGTGAGCATACCGTTATCAAAACATGATTACAAACTCGCCAGTTCCAATCCTAATTGAAGTTGAATTTTAAGCAAACTGACTCTTTTTATCAGAAACCAACCAACGCTAGTCGATAAATGCTATAACGTTACCTTACATATTTAGGATCGCAGCTCCTGTTAATATATATTTATATATTATCAAACGTTCACAACTGTTGTTTTTTTTTAACTATGAAGAAATAGGACAATTACTGTTGCGCTCATGCACTGGTGAGCTAATATGCTATTGCTAGCGACACGAGCGGTTCTCTCTGATTATCAAACTCCCATAAAAAACTAAATTCTTCATTGCCATTAATTACAATTATGACATGAAATGTTAAACATTTATAGATTGTATGCGTTAGTCTCATTTACCGTCTTGCGATCTATTTATAAATAAATATTAATCATATTTACCTGCTCGCGGCTATGGGGAGTCTATAGCACAAAGAAAGAAACAGATGGCTGTCTCTACCGGAAGCGCACAACCAATTCGGCTAGGCGACGAGGGTACAGAAGGCGGGATCTAAATTGCCCAGTGTTTGTAATAGGGTAGAAGAGCGGTCGATCAAACGTTTCAGAAAATCAGGTTCATTTTATGCAAATTTGGCATGCAACGTTCACCTGTATGCAAACTTAAAATGTCTCATTCATTAAATTGACTCAAGTGAATCAGGGGCCCTCAGGGCTCACTAGAGGACCTCTGTAAATTTGCAAGGGAGACACAGATTGCCTTAAATTTATTTGAAATAAAGCTCATTATATTTATATAATTCGAAAATTAAAATGCTAAACCTGCTAAACAATTTAAAAGTGCAACATGGACATCATTTATCATGTCGCTCTGTAGAAAACTCAATGACAATGTTTTCAAACAAGTTGTAGCCTAAGTAGTATTTTTATTTATTTATTTATTTTTTACAACAAAGCTATATTAATGAATATTAGATTTAGTGAATAAATAACAATGTTTAAGACTTACGAACAATATATTTATATATTTTTATATATTTAACCCCTTATGAGAAGAATAAATCAAAGGACCGTGACGTCGCCCGGTATGGCGCAGCCGGGGCCCCACCCTGGAGCCAGGCCCGGGGTTGGGGCTCGTATGCGAGCGCCTGGTGGCCGGGCCTCCCCCCACGGGGTCCGGCCGGGCTCAGCCCGAAGGAGCGACGTGGGGCCGCCTTCCCGTGGGCTCACCACCTACAGGAGGGACCGTAAGGGGCCGGTGCTTAGACAATCGGGTGGCAGTCGAAGGCGGGGGCCTCGACAGCCCGATCCCTGGACACGGAAACTAGCTCTAGGGACGTGGAACGTCACCTCACTGGCGGGGAAGGAGCCCGAGATTGTGCGTGAGGTAGAGAGGTTCCGACTAGCGATAGTCGGACTCACCTCTACGCACAGCTTGGGCTCTGGTACCACACTCCTCGAGAGAGGATGGACTCTTCACCACTCTGGAGTTGCCCATGGTGAGAGGCGGCGGGCTGGTGTGGGTTTGCTTATAGCCCCCCAGCTCAGCTGCCATGTGTTGGAGTTTCCCCCCGGTGAACGAGAGGGTCGCTTCCCTGCGCCTTCGGGTCGGGGATAGGTCTCTCACTGTCGTTTGTGCCTACGGGCCGAACGGCAATGCAGGGTACCCAGCCTTCTTGGAGTCTCTGGGAGGGGTGCTGGAAAGTGCTCCGACTGGGGACTCCGTCGTTTTACTGGGGGACTTCAACGCCCACGTGGGCAACGACAGTGACACCTGGAGGGGCGTGATTGGGAGGAACGGCCCCCCTGATCTGAACCCGAGCGGTGTTCAGTTATTGGACTTCTGTGCTAGTTACAGCTTGTCCATAACGAACACCATGTTCAAGCATAAGGGTGTCCATCAGTACACGTGGCACCAGGACACCCTAGGCCGTAGGTCGATGATCGACTTTGTGGTCGTTTCATCCGACCTCCGGCCGTATGTCTTGGACACTCGGGTGAAGAGAGGGGCGGAGCTGTCAACCGATCACCACCTGGTGGTGAGTTGGATCCGATGGCGGGGGAGGAAGCTGGACAGACTCGGCAGACCCAAACGTACTGTGAGGGTCTGCTGGGAACGTTTGGCCGAGTCTCCTGTCAGAGAGATCTTCAACTCCCACCTCCGGCAGAGCTTCGACCGGATCCCGAGGGAGGCTGGAGATATTGAGTCCGAGTGGACCATGTTCTCCACCTCCATTGTCGAAGCGGCCGCTCGGAGCTGTGGCCGTAAGGTTTCCGGTGCCTGTCGAGGCGGCAATCCCCGAACCCGGTGGTGGACACCGGAAGTAAGGGATGCCGTCAAGCTGAAGAAGGAGTCCTATCGGGCCTGGTTGGCTTGTGGGACTCCAGAGGCAGCTGACAGGTACCGGCAGGCCAAGCGGACTACAGCCCGGGTGGTTGTGGAGGCAAAAACTCGGGCCTGGGAGGAGTTCGGTGAGGCCATGGAGAAGGACTATCGGTCAGCCTCGAAGAGATTCTGGCAAACCGTCCGGCGCCTCAGGAGAGGGAAGCAGTGCCCTACCAACGCTGTTTACAGTAGAGGTGGGGAGCTGTTGACCTCAACTGGGGATGTCGTTGGACGGTGGAAGGAATACTTCGAGGATCTCCTCAATCCCGGTGTCACGTCTTCCATTGAGGAAGCAGAGGCTGAGGGCTTAGATGTGGACTCGTCCATAACCCAAGCTGAAGTCACCGAGGTAGTCAAGAAACTCCTCGGTGGCAAGTCACCGGGGGTGGATGAGATCCGCCCTGAGTACCTCAAGTCTCTGGATGTTGTGGGGCTGTCTTGGCTGACACGCCTCTGCAGCATCGCGTGGCAGTCGGGGACGGTGCCTCTGGGATGGCAGACCGGGGTGGTGGTCCCTCTTTTTAAGAAGGGGGACCGGAGGGTGTGTTCCAACTACAGGGGGATCACACTTCTCAGCCTCCCTGGGAAAGTCTATGCCAGGGTACTGGAGAGGAGAATCCGGCCGATAGTAGAACCTCGGATTCAGGAGGAACAGTGTGGTTTTCGTCCAGGCCGTGGAACACTGGACCAGCTCTATACCCTCTACAGGGTGCTGGAGGGTTCATGGGAGTATGCCCAACCAGTCCACATGTGCTTTGTGGATTTGGAGAAGGCATTCGACTGTGTCCCTCGCGGCGGCCTGTGGAGGGTTCTCCGGGAGTATGGGGTCCGGGGCCCTTTGCTAAGGGCTATCCGGTCCCTGTACGAACGGAGCAGGAGCTTGGTTCGTATTGCCAGCTGTAAGTCAGACTTGTTCCCGGTGCGTGTTGGACTCCGGCAGGGCTGCCCTTTGTCGCCGGTTCTGTTCATGATTTTTATGGACAGAATTTCTAGGCGCAGCCAGGGGCCGGAGGGGGTCAGGTTTGGTGACAACACGATTTCGTCTCTGCTCTTTGCGGATGATGTTGTCGTGTTGGCCTCATCAGGCCAGGACCTTCAGCATGCACTGGGACGGTTTGCAGCCGAGTGTGAAGCGGCTGGGATGAGAATCAGCACCTCCAAATCCGAGGCCATGGTCCTCAGTCGGAAAAGGGTGGCTTGCCCACTTCAGGTTGGTGGAGAGTTCCTGCCTCAAGTGGAGGAGTTTAAGTATCTTGGGGTCTTGTTCACGAGTGAGGGAAGGATGGAACGGGAGATTGACAGACGGATCGGTGCAGCTTCTGCAGTAATGCGGTCGATGTACCGGTCTGTCGTGGTGAAGAAAGAGCTGAGCCGCAAGGCGAAGCTCTCGATTTACCGGTCAATCTACGTTCCTACTCTCACCTATGGTCATGAGCTTTGGGTCATGACCGAAAGGACAAGATCCCGGATACAGGCGGCCGAAATGTGCTTTCTCCGCAGGGTGGCTGGGCGATCCCTTAGAGATAGGGTGAGAAGCTCAGTCACCCGGGAGGAGCTCAGAGTAGAGCCGCTGCTCCTCCACATCGAGAGGGGTCAGCTGAGGTGGCTCGGGCATCTGTTCCGGATGCCTCCTGGACGCCTTCCCGGGAAGGTGTTCCGGGCACATCCCACTGGGAGGAGACCCCGGGGGAGACCTAGGACACGCTGGAGAGACTATGTCTCCCGGCTGGCCTGGGAACGCCTCGGTGTCCCCCCAGAAGAGCTGGAGGAAGTGTCTAGGGAGAGGGAAGTCTGGGGTTCTCTGCTTAGACTGCTGCCCCCGCGACCCGGCCCCGGATAAGCGGTAGAAGATGGATGGATGGATGGATGGATGGATTTTTATCTTTGATAAACCATCATAATCCACCGGACAGAAGTGATACTAGGAATTCAGGCTATTGAAAATTAAATAATTATTATTTTTTGCACCATCAAGATTATGTGGAGCATATCCAAACATTAATAAATAATATGTATGGCACAGTTTAGGAATGACTAAAGTTTGAAATAAGAAAATTTAGCCTTCAATTTGGAAAGAAAAAAATGGCCATGAAAAAAAGGACACATATTCAAGATATAATCAAAGAGATTTCAAATTTAACTCAATCACCTACCCTTCTATCCAATAGTGATGATTTAATGTACAGAAACAATTCCTTCAAAGAATACTCCTCACTTAAAGCCCCAAAGGTTATATGCTCACAAATGGATAAAATGCTCATTCATTTCATCTTGAAAAACAAGCCTCATAAAATAAAATAAAAAAATCTTATGGTGGGTTAAATGTTCTTAATTTTACAATTTTCAACCAAATTTTAAAAATTAATTGGCTTAAAAAAAAAAAAGTCAATATTGTCCCATATAAATTATTTGATACACATTTGTTTTTTGCTGCAGTGTCCTTATATAACTGGCAAACTTCCCATTGCTTTTCCCATTGCTTTTTATCACAAAACAAGCATTACTTTACTGGTCACTTTTGTACAAACTAGATTTTTCTCCTAGCAGGTGTTTTCTATGGAATAATGGTGGTATCACTCATAATAACAAGTCATTGTATAAGGAGAATTGGGTTCTTATTGGGTGCTTATTGACAAGAATGGGCAATTAAACACTTACCCTGTAATTGTATTACAAAATATGGCTTTTTAATTTAACAAAGTAATCAAGGCTATTCCTAATGGCAGGCTATAGTAATTTTAACCAAATTCTCAAATATAAATATTAACAATACAAGCCAACAAAATGTCCAGCTTTTTGTAAATGGTCTCTCCTTTTTTGACAAGCGTTTTTATAACAGTTTTATAAGAAACTCCCTTAATGTCGGATCCAATCCTCCTTGTAAATCAAAATGGCTTAAACCTCACTTTATATTTTGGTGCAGCATTTGCTACCATATAAATATGTAATTTTTAATCAAGTAAAACCAGTACTTGACAAAATTATTCACAGATGTTATCCTGCAAATGCAGTTGTTAGCAGATATATTCATAGTGTTTGTGATAAATGTACCTTTTTGTAATCAATCTATTGAATATATTGAACATATATATTGAATATATTTTTCTATTGCACTTTTTCTATTTCTATTTCTACACAAAAATCTATTGTTTAAAGATAGTTTATTGTGATATTTTACTTTGTAATCAAAACCCATCTTTTTCTGATAAACATATTTATAATATTAATCTGTTAATTAGCTTAGTAAAGTTTTATATTCAGAAGTCAAAAATAATTCAAAAGAAACCATAATATATAACTGATCTTACTTCAAACCCATTTCTAATGAGATCACAAAATAAAAACAATTACAAATTCTAAAGCTTTTCAAATTCATGTAACTGCCCTAATGTAGCCTATGTGTTACTATTTTATCCTGTTATTTTTTTATTTTATGTATATATGTAGGATATATATTTGTATTATTTAGCATTTTTGTTGTTGCTGTTGCTCTATTTTGCATGCTTTGAGATGTGCAACGTTTCCCTGTTTGCATTGTGCCTTTGTGTGATGGAAATGAATAAAGGAAAAAAGAAAAGAAAAAAAGTGGAAATGGGAGGAGTCGTTGTTATCCCATAGGAGTGAATGAAAAATGCCGTAAGCTGAATCCCACCTGTCGCGAAAAGTCAGCGACTTTTCTTATAAAACAGCATATTCTTTAGTGGTAAACTCTAAAATTAGTTCAATCCAAAAGTATAATTAAGTGTAAACCATGTTGAAGATTAGCAGATAGGCTGATTAGCCGTTTCCTCTGAAAAGCTGTTTATTAAGAGTAGTGGAGCCTCGTCTCCTCCATTGACATCAAATCAAAAAAAAAAAAAAAAAAAAAAGAAAAAAAACCCCGCCTCTAGCTAGTCTCCTTTCGCTTGTAATGCCAGAACGGAAGCGTTAGCCGTTACGCTCTTTTGGCTAATGGTTGCAGGCTTGTCTTCTAGTGGCTTTGGTCCGTATTACGCAAAGTGGAAAAGCTGGTCCAGGTGTGGGACGGACAGGTAAAACAGGTACGGGACTGTGTGAAACTGACTCTCCGGTCGATGTACAATTCTTCCCGGTTTTATAAAGAAAGCACATATAATAAGCCAAACTGACTGCGCTGATATTTATCTAAAGGTGAGTTTTGTTCTGTTTATAAAGCTTTTAAGTCTCTACTCTCGGAGTGAGTGATAATGATCGAGATTCTCCTGGTTCCCTCGACGTCACCTGTTGTTGTTGTAGTGCGTTTCATTAATGTTTTTCATCTTTCATGTTTTTTCTTTTTAAACTGAATATTTCTCATTATTTTTTATGATAATAATAATAATAATAATAAAATCTGACAAACATCCTTTTTTATGTTTATCTTGTTTTGAGATGTTTTATATGCATGGACGTAAACGGATAGTTATGGATTTATGATGGTCCATAGTAATTCCGTTTGAGTCAAACACTTTCTAATATCTTTAGACTATTTATTTGTCTTCATTGTACAGTTAATATACATTGTCAGTAGACATGCTTCAAAGAGTTATTGTAATTTTTAAGTCATCTTCACCACATCACAAATCATGTATCAGTTATGCATTTCATGACATTCTGTGGTGGAAATTATGGGAATGTATCAATATTAAATCTTGATTAATTTTTTTTTTCTTGATTAGACATGTATGTTTTAATTTATATTTTTAATTTCATCAGGTGGTATATTTGATCTCAAGCATGCTGTTAACTGTTATTGTCTTTTGAGGTATAAAAATGTGTATGAATAATTTTCAAACAATAAATCTTAAAGGGTTTACAGTAGTAGATAGTTAGCATTAATTAATCTTTTTATATTGAATTTTCATATTTACAAATTTGGGGACAAGGCTAAAATAATCACAGATGTATAAAGTACTAGAGACCCAGACTTGAGTAAAAGTACAAGTGCTCTATCAAAAAAATGACTTGAGTAGAAGTTGAAGTGCTCTTTAAGCACCACACTTAAGTAGAAGTACTAAAGTATTCAACATTTTTTGTACTTAAGTATTGCAAGTAGACTTTTTGAAAATTTACTACTCAAGTACTGAAAGTAAAAGTACAAGTATTGTGTTATGTAGTTATTAAAGAAAGTAGTCCAGAAAGGTAAGAAAAACATTATCAAAGTAGTCCATGTGACATCAGAGGGTCAGTTAGAATTTTTTGAAGCATCAAAAATACATTTTGGTCCAAAAATAGCAAAAACTACGACTTTATTCAGCATTGTCTTCTCTTCCGTGTCTGTTGTAAGACAGTTCAAAACAAAGCAGTTTGTCATATCCGGTTCGCGAACGAATCATTCGATGTAACCGGATCTTTTTTAACCAGTTCACCAAATCGAACTGAATCGTTTTAAACGGTTCGCGTCTCCAATACGCATTAATCCACAAATGACTTAAGCTGTTAACTTGTTTAATGTGGCTGACGCTCCCTCTGTGTTAAAACAAACCAATATCCCGGAGTAATTCATTTACTCAAACAGTACACTGACTGAACTGATGTGAAGAGAGAACTGAAGATGAACACCGAGCCGAGCCAGATAACGAACAACAGACTGACTCGTTCACGAGTCAAGAACACTGATCTATATATATATATATATATATATATATATAACTTATATTATAGATCAGTGGTCAAGAACCGTTTCTGTCAGACGTGTCCGATTCGAAAACCGAGGAGCTGATGATACTGCGCATGTGTGATTCAGCGTGAAAGCAAACCGACACACAGAGTGTCTGAAACGAACTGATTCTTTTGGTGATTGATTCTGAACTGATTCTGTGCTAATGTTATGAGCGCGGGTAAACCGAAGGCTTGCAGTCAACGCCAATGACGCCATTACGTCGAGCGCAAAAGAACCGGTGAACTGTTTTCTTCAACTGGTTTATTGAATCGAACTGTCAGAAAGAACTACTGGTGATTCGAAAACCGATGCAACCGTTTCTTGACTCGTGAACCAGTCACTGGGTGCTTCTCAATTCATATTTGTGCATCCTCGTTTCCTTTCCTCGCTTCCTTTCCTCGTGTCTTAGCTCCACCCTTTCAGGATGCGAGGGAAGGACGCAAGGAAAAGACGTGAGGATGGAGGACTTGAATCAAGTGAAATGATTTATCCTCGCTCCCTTCAGCGTTACTTCAAAGTGTCATCAGCTGTAATTAAAGGGATCTGCCCTTATGTTGTTAAAGTTTGTTAATTAAGACATTCATAATAAATATTAATAAAGCAAGATGCCCTGTTTGAAATATATGACATGCATGGTTTATTTGAAGTGAAAAGGTAAAATATAAATAAAAATTGTTACAACAGATGTGAAGGGGGAGGAGAATTTATACGTGCGTCACGTTAAGTCGATAAAATACTTCCGCATAGGATACACCTGTGTATCCTCGCTCATCGCTCCTCATGAAGCCTCCTCCCTCCTCGAACCTCGTCTCCTCGTGGTGCAATTAGAGAATTGAGATGTCCTTCAAGATGGCTGTGTTCGATCGGTTTCCGGGTCATAGGATGGAGGACGGAGGAGCGAGGAGACGAGTAGGGATATTGAGAAGCACCCATTATCTGGCTCGGCTCGGTGTTCATCTCTCTCTTCACGGCAGTTCAGTCAGCACGCGCAGTCTCGATGTGCCAGCTTCATCAAACCTGCCATCTACAGTTCTGTTTGTAATGGGAGTCGTAACATTTGTATAATTGTAAAGAGTAACGATACAGCACTTAAAAAAATATCGGAGTAAAAGTATTAAACTCATCGAAAATATGTACTGAAGTAAAAGTGGAAGTAGGAGAAAAAAATAATACTCTAGTAAAGTACAGATAGGGGAGAGCAGGGGCGAAAGTACCATTTTTCGGAAAAACATCATTTTAAAAGATAATGTTGTAGACAGAGATATATTTCTGCTGTGGTCAGTAACTCATAAGTCTGGTCTATCAATACCAGGTGGTATTTTGTAGAAATGTAGAAAGGCTTCAGTATAATTTCAATTTGAACATAAGTTGCACATTGTTACTTTTGACCCCATCGGTTGGGACGAAAGTAACACACAGGTGGGTTAAAAGTAACACAACAATATAAGCTACATTTATTTTCTGTTACTCTTATTTTTATTAAGTATACCTGACTATGACCTTGTAAATATGTAACTGCAAACATATTCTGTCTTTTATTTTTGTAAAAAAAAAAAATTGAATTACATATTTATATTTTTATTTTAAATTTAAGTTTCATCAAATGTCTCAAAACCCGACTGTACAAACTTTATTTTTATTTTTTTATTTTTCAGTGTATTTTTATAAAACATTTTTTCAACAGAATGAACAATATAATAATTAAATTACATTGGCATAATATAAATTCTAAACATAATGTAACAGTAGGCCTATTCATGTTTCCATCCAGTTGTTTTTATGCATAAATTCAAAATGTGCATTAAAACATCTGGAAACACTGCAAATTCATAGCTGGAGGTGTAAAAGCTAAGGTATGGCTAAAACCTAAATATAACTAAGGTAAATGCGAGGTAGGAGCTGCCCAGATGTTCCTCTATGTCCAGAAACGCTCTCTCATAAACATCTGGATAAAACCAGACCACTGTTTGTCTTTCTGACCCTCACTCATACATATTCTTTTGGTATAATATGACATAAACATTTTAATAAATGATGCAAGAGACAGAAATTGACAGAATAGCATGTACCGGAACAAAATAAATACTTCTTGTCACTGTAGCGGGACAAAAGTAACAACTGTTACTTTCGTCCCGACAGGAACTCCTGGCATTTAAACCTGATTTACTTTTATACTAAAAAACTTTGATAATGCAAACTTTAGGATGTGTTAAAGCACTAAATAACCTGTAGATTGATCATTACTGTGACACATGAAACAAAAAAAACAACACAACTAATTAAAAAAATTACCAATAATTTACTTTTTGTACTCAAAAACAGTTTTACCGACCTAACTGCGGGAAATGATGAGGAAATCACGTGATATTTCTCAGCTCCAACAAGGATTTAATGCTGAATATACCGTCATAGCTGGGAATGCAAATGCAGTAATAGGCTCTGAGAAAATCGCTTTGTTACTTTCGTCCCGCGTTACTTTCGCCCCGGTTCTCCCCTACCGCCGTTTAGTAGCCTACTTAAGTACAGTAGTGAAGTAGTTCTACTTCGTTACTATACATCTCTGAAAATAATACAATACAATGATACATAAAAAGTCACCAAGGCATAGTAAAAAAAAAAGTTTACCATTAGAGCTTTAAAGGTATACAGTACCTTCATATAACAAAAAGATAAAGGGTAAAATCTCTTCTTTTTAATAAAATATAAGCTTCTTGGTTATAAAGGTTCCCAAAGATGAAGAAACATCCAGTGTTTTATGTATTATTAGTTGCATTGCACTTGATCTCATTTCCATTGGGCTTTTAAAATAGTATCATTATTTTATCTATGAAATATAGGTGCACATAGTAAGCTTGTCTTTCCTTTCAGAGGACATCAGGATGAAGAACGAGGGAAACACAGATAAACGGCCTGACAACACTGCATTCACGCAGCAACGGCTCCCAGCATGGCAGCCCATTCTCTCCGCTGGCATCGTCATTCCCGGCTTTCTCCTCATTGGTTTGGCTTTCATAGGCATCGGAATTGGCCTCTTTCTGACCTCACAGACCATCCAAGTGCAGGAGGTAAGCATTTACTGCGGGACAACAACAGAAAACAGTTCACTGGGTGGATGACATGGCATTGTCAGTAGAGTTTGTTCATCCTCTGATCAAGTAGCACATCTATTAGTTCAAACAAATGTTCTGAGGTCTGTCATTGGTTGTTTGTTAAAGGATAGACAACACTGTTTAAACATTCAAGTCTGTTTTAGAGTTAATGAACCCCGGCTCTATATTAGCGCCTCGTCGCTGAGTTAGTTTGGAGGTGTCGTCATGCCGTGGTCTTTTGTTCAAGGTGGGAGACATTAATTAAAGATTAATGCTCTCTTTTCTCACCATGTCACAGATGGATTACACAGGCTTTGAAGCAGATTCACCCTGTTTCAAGTGTACGAGACTAAGCAACCAAAACTGCACCTGTGAAGTCACATTCTCCCTCAGCACATTATTTAAGGTAAAGTCTATTTTGAAGCCTGATTTTTCTTCCTCTCTCAGTTAGAACGTGACTGATAATGTCTGTGGTGCTTTCAGGGTCCTGTCTTCTTTTACTATGGCCTGTCTAATTACTACCAGAACTTCAGAAGATATGGTGTGTCAAAAGATTATAATCAGCTCACTGGCGATACACTATATTTCAAGGTTTGCATTTGGCATGAACAATCTTTTAAATGTTGTTTTAACTTTTGGATCTTACTTTTTTATGTAAAGAGTCCTACTTTCCTTGTTTTTATTGTCATCTGACTTTCTAGAGTCCAGACAGGGATTGCGATCCATTTTCGAAAGACTCAAAACAGAACTACATTGTCCCGTGTGGCGCTATAGCGAATAGCCTTTTCAATGGTATCATTTCAGATTTACATTGTAGATTAACTTTATGAATGAATTTAGCTCTGAAACTAATAATTTGTTTATGTGTTTCTGCAAAGACACATTTGAGCTCTACCAAATAATCAATGATACGAAGAAGCAGGTGCCATTAGATGGAAGAGGAATCTCCTGGTGGACTGATTACAACATAAAGTACAGGAACCCTTCGCCTGTGAATGGCTCCTTAGCAAAAGCTTTTGATGGTACTTTAGATTTTAGTTATGTGAAAGTAGCTACAAGATTAGATTTGAGACTTGGAATAGAACTGAATTTTGTTCATCTTTATTAATGCTGATTGACAGGTACAGTGAAGCCCATTAACTGGCCCAGGCCAGCATACGAGCTGGACCTCACAGACCCAAACAACAATGGTTTCCTGAACCAGGACTTTCTTGTGTGGATGAGGAGGGCTGCACTTCCTCAGTTCAGGAAGCTGTACCGGCGAATCACAGATGGGGATTATGCCGCGGGGCTCCCTGCTGGAAACTACTCTCTGACAGTGCATTACAGTATCCTTGTCATTAAAAAAAAGTTCAAACTCACTCAAGACATAGGGATTAATAATAGGATTTTCATATTTTATTCATTTTACCAAGTTGTTAAGTTTGTAGGATTTAAAGCCTCATCATGCCTACAATCAGGAAGTCTCAGGATTGCATATGGTGTCAGTCCTTTTCACAGATGTCCTTTAACCATGTTTGCCTGTGATGCAGGCAAACAGGTTTTGCAGGTTGGGTGTGGCTTTTAGCTGGTCCAGTGTAGAATGTAGAAGAAACAAACAAGGGTTTTGAATATGTAGATAGTCAAAAGGGCAGATGAAGTTTGTCTTAAAGGTACACTTTTGTAAATTTTTTGCATATATATATTTTTTTCTCCTTAGACAAGTTTTCCACAAAAGGAAATTCATTTTAATTTTGAAAAAATGTTTAACATCATGTAAACTGCACCAAAAAACGTGTTTTTAAAAGTAGTTATGCTTACCAAGGCATTTATTTGATTAAAAATACAATAAAAGTAATACTGTAAAATTTTATTACAAATATAAAGTAATTATTTTCTATTTTAATACATTTTAAAATGTGATGGCAAAGCTGAATTTTCAGCAGTCATTACTCCAGTCTTCAGTGTCACAGGATCCTTCAGAAATCATTCTAATATGCCGATTTGGTGCAACGTTTCTTCTTATTATCAAAGAAGAAAACAGTTACGCTGCTCAATATTTTCATGAAAACCATGATCCATTTTTCCAGGATTCTTTGATGAATTAAAAAAAAAAAAAAAGTTAAAAAGGACAGATTATTATGATTATTTTTTTAAATGATTTTTGTAACATTAGTAACATAATTTTATAACATAAAGTTGTTACTGCCACTTTTGATCAATTTAAATGAAGTATTAATTTCTTTAAAAGGGGACCAAATGACAAAATCTCGTTAATCTTTTAACCCTCCTGTTATTGTAATTTTTGCTTGTTTAATAAATTATTTATGGCTGATAGTGAATGGAGGATTTCAACAAAGGTATCAGTGACTGAAAACTAGCTTTTTCTTTAGGTGTCAAAATGTGTCCAAAATGACTGCCTGTGAAACATAAACACCTTTAAGGCAACGTTTCAGAAGCGCCTGTTGCCTGGGGAAATGTCAGGTTTTAGTTTTTTTTTAAAATATATATGTATATATATAAATGCAATAGAAATGTTAATGTGCATCATAAATGAAGCATGTTTGTTTCTTAACCACATCATTTCCAGACTACCCAGTACTGAGTTTTGATGGACGTAAGACGGTGGTCTTCAGCAATGTGTCTTGGATGGGAGGGAAGAACAACTTCTTGGGCATTGCTTATTTAGTAGTTGGCTCTTTGTGTGTGGTAATGTCAGTGGTTATGTTAGTTGTTTATGCCAAATTCAAATTCTCAGATGATGAGGCATGATGATGCAAGGTAGCTTTGCTTATAAAGACCATCTCGTACATGCATCAAAAAACAAGAAAGCAAAGAAATTAGGCATTCGTTAGGATGCAGCCAAATGTTATTTTGAGACATAAACATCATGTTTTTATAATCACATGTTAGAAATTTCTAACTTCCGGGTATTTGTTTATTTTTAATCCGGAATTGTTCATTTACTAAAAGAACATTAATGTTCCAAGAGTGACATCTTCAAATGAGTTCAAGAATCTAAAGATCAAAAATGTTATCCGAGGTCATCTTTCAGGGAATGTTGCAGGGTTTTTTTTATATACTTTGACTCTCTCTCAGGTATAAAAGATGAATTAGCAGTTTGATTAGCTATTTTGTTTAGTTTCTGGACAATACAGATCAAAGATTTTAATGATTTTTACATTTGTTTAAAACGTAGACTTCTTGACACCTCAAGAAATGTTTAACAGATATATGGACAGAGACAGTCTCAGGTGCCATGTCTACCTGTCAAATTCATAGCTTGGTTGAAGCTTTGTGTATGTTTCATATATTGAGAATTAAAATGTGTTGTTGCTTGTATATTTTCTGTATTAAACTTAAAATGCTGTTTTATTATATTAAAACATTTACACAAGCATTTTATTGATGTCTTATAATATTTAGCCATAACAGCAGAATAAAAAAAAAATGTTTATTGTGAGCTTTTAACAGTTTCAAGCATGAAATATTTTATTTCTAAGCAAGGGAAATGGTGTGCTTTTACAGTGCCATTTGTACTGGACAAGTTAAATGAAAGTGAAGGGTGAATCTTGACTTCATTTGCACGCATCTGTGATATTGATCTCTGTTAATGAAGGAGCTCTTATTTGGGAGCAGTATTCTGTGCAGAGTTCAGCTCTAATTCCGCACTCTGCTTCAGTGTTTTTTGAAATACAGTGTTTGAACTGTGAGGATAGAACAGTTTTCAGAATGAATCTGCTCATAATTATCACTTTGAGCTTATTTGAATAACTTTTGATTGTCTGGAGCTTATTTTTAATATCACTTAAAATAAAAAAGGCTATTGTCTGCAAATGGGTTGGGCAAGTAAAGATGACATAATTAAGATTTGTGATGAATTCAAATGCACAATTAGTGAATTACTGAAACCCTCCATCACATTTGTGCCTTTGTATACATCATTTAACATTAGACTGATTTGGGGAGAACCTACACTACTAAAAATTTAGCTATTACTAAGTTTTCACTGTCACACGATTAACTTAAGAAATCATGCTAATATGCTGGTGCTTGAGAAACATTTCTTACTATTGACGATGTTGAAAACAGATGTGCTATACGTAATATTTTTGTGGAAACCATGATTAATTTTTTTCAAGATTGTTTGATGAGTAGAGTGGAATGTTCAAATGAACTGTATTTTATTTGAAATAGAAATGTTTTACAACTTTCTACATTTCTTTACTGTCACACTTAGTCAATTTAACGCATGTTTTATATATATATATATATATATATATATATATATATATATATGAGATGCGCAATGAAATGTGTAACACTGCTGTGTGTGCACTAGGTGGCACGGTTGGATCAAGGTAGTAGTAGTATGTTGGAATCCCTTTATTTCGGTTTTTAGTCTCAGAAGGATTACAGGCCTCGCTTCTCTCGGTTGTTGTTGGGTTTGTAGACCAGGCTGTGGATGTGTTGAGTGTGAGAGAGCCTGTAGTGGAGGTTCTTCCACTGATGACTGTGTCGTCTACAGACAGTTTTGGCCAGGCAGGGCTGATATCACTGTTTTTGTATTATTAGGCTGTGATATGGGTGCCTTCATTTCCTGTTCTTTCAGATGGTTGAAGCATTCCTGATATTGGAAAGGCTGAGAGGAGAGAGCAAAGAAAAAAAAAAAAAAACCCAACAACAAGGTCAGAGGTGCATCTCAGTCTTTCATTTCTTTGTCTCTCTTTTCTTAATACAGGCATTGCATTATAAGTGCAAGTGGTGATGGCTCGTGTGTGGGTGTTTTACTCTGGAAAGCCAGGGTCTTTATGAGCAGAACAGATATTTATTAGACATTATCTGACTGGTTCCGCCCTTCTGGAAAGCTATATACTTAATTGTTTTACTCTTCATAGCCATATTATTTGTCGGACCTCGACCAATAATGCAAAGCACTGTGTTATTATTAAAGTGATAAGTGTTTCCATAACAACATATCCTGTACGTAATGACCAGTTTAATGAGGTAGAGCGAGCGAGGTAGAGCAGAAAGGTCCGCCACTTGAGTCGAATCTTGACTGTCACCAGGACTTCACTAGCGCATGTCGGTGGTGTTGATGCTGTTAGTGTGTGGAGGGAATTTGAGCGAGTATACATTTAGCTCTATGTCTTCACAGCGAAGTATTGATAAACAAACATTAATTGTAATGAATTCAAGCACTCGGAACTCTCACGCACATCCTGCTGCGACAACACCCTTATTTAAATGAATACACAACTTCACTCAGGCTCTAATAATAGATTGATTGCACATTATCAAGCAATTATGAACCCGTGTTACGGTTTCTGAGGATTCGGCATCACTGAATGCAGAATGTCGAACAATTACACAGTCAACGTGACTGCAGGCATTTTATGTAAAACAGGCATGAGCAAATGAAGCCAGTGATGATCTGAGTGTTTCACATCAGTTTCACATAAATAACAGCGTTTATACTATGTAGGCATATATATATATATATATATATATATATATATATATATATATATATACATCCTTAAATGTTTTCCTTAAAAAACATAATTTAAGAAAAAAACGCCATGGATATCCTGGATGGGATTGGGATTACTCGAGTAAATGATTAGGATATTTTCATTTTTGTGTGAACTAATCCTTTAACACTGTATTACAGAAATACACTTGGTGAAAAAAGAAACGTGCATTTTACGGGACACTGTATTTTAAAGATACTTAAAACATAAAAATCAATACGATATGCCGAGAGAGAGAGAGAGAGAGAGAGAGAGCGTTTGTGTGTGTGACCGAGTGATTTAGCCTGAGTGCGTTTGTATGTGTTTAAGTGAATGTGTGTGTGTGACGGCACGCGACTGGTCAGAAAGCAACGTGTAACGATAAGGGCCGTTCACATATCGCGTCTGTTGCGTGCTCAAGTTCGTTATTTCCAATGTAGTCGTGTGGTATGCGGGGGTCGGGGTGTAGGCGGTTGCGATGGGTCGGGTATTGGTAAACATATGATCACTCACCGCTGTCAACGTTTTTTGTATTTTTGTAATGTCAATTGCCTTTGAATCATGTGTCATGTCACTCCGCAAGTAGTCCAATAATTTGTCACGATTGAAGTTCAAAGGCGCACCGTTCTGAATGCGCACACACCCAACCATCTACTCACGTGAACAGCTTCAGTTGACTGACGAAGACCGTGAACACGGGTGATTCATGTAAGCAAATCCAATATATTGTCTTTCATTTTTCAGGTCTAGTCAAATTTAACCAATCAATTGATCACTTTTGACATGATTCCATAACATTAATGTTAAACGATTCTGGGCTAACTTAGCAAAGTAACGGCATGTTGGTTATTGCTTACTTCTAGCTAGAAAGTTTAGCAGCTTCTACAAGGCTCGAAATTGCCAACATTTTTGTCGCATATGCTCCTGAAATTTAATCTGTGCGACCTAAAAATATATTTGGGAGTAACGTTATATGCGCGGAGCATATGAGCATATCTGTCCACTAATGACTCGTCCCATTTGCGAACTAATGACTCCTTTGAACCGATTAACTTTAATGGATGTGTAAGGTTTAGAAGTGGAGTTCATATTTCATATTGAAAAGTTGTAATGCTTAGAATTTAATATGATTTATATTTGAGTTAATATACTAGAAGTATATTTACAATGTTTAGTCAGTTAATTATTTACACCTTTATGTGTTTACATATTTAATGCAGTAAGGATATTCTGCTGAATTCACTCACGTTTATCTCAGTCTAAGTCCTTGCTTCTGATTGGTTAGTGACCCCACGTGAAAGGCTGTGTTTAAGGAAGTGTTGTTGTTGTGACGGTGTTCAGTAAAAATTGCCAGTCTTCTGTCTCCGTTCTGCTGTTTATTATCATAAAGAGTGATCTACCACCACATACCGAACCTTCACGTTACATTTGGTGGCAGCGTGGTGTTATTTTGGTGGTTTTTGCACATTTGGTGAGTTTTATTCCTACGACCTGTGAATGCGTTTTTTTTTTTTTTTTTTTTGTGCGCTATCTGGATTTTACACTCTTTGAGAGCAGTGGATTACCTAAAAACTAGTGTGGAGATATTAAGGGAATATTGCGGTATTTATTTATTAATTTTAGTTTCCACTTTACGTGCTTTTTGTGAGTTTTGGGACTGGACATTTTGTCACCATGTCGGCTGATGAAAGTGAAACTAGGCTGCAGTCTTCCCCCACACGACGACGGCGAGATGCTAACGTTACATCAACAGGCGCTGTTTCTCTAGCCACATGTGCTGTCTCCAGTGCCCTAAAAATTGATCTTCCACCTATTTTTAAAGTAGATGGGACTGAATCATTCACAAGTTGGTCTCGACGTTTTGAAGTGGCAGTGCAGGCTATGAGTTCAACTGATACAGATCTGTATACGGTGATGTCTTCCGTCCTCCCTACTCGCCTAGCAGATGCTGCATTTCTGTATTGGGACAGTCTTCCTTCTTCGATCCAGAAGGACTATGATTCAGTAAAGGAGAAACTCAGGGACGTTTTTGGACCAATATATTCCCTGCCATTCTTCCAGACACATGTGAATGCTCGACCTCGTCGACCAGGTGAAAGTTTGGATGTGTACAGTGCTGACATCACTCGTCTTGTATTAAAAGCCTTTCCCAACTATGACCACAATGCACTGGAGGGTGAAAAATTTCGCCGCTTTGTTGCTGGCTTGGACCCAAATCTTCAGTCAAAAGTCCATGAGATGGGTGCGGAGGATCTTGAGGATGCCCTGCGTATCGCCAGCCGCTGTGAGAGGGCACGTGCAGCGCTCCAACTGACAACGTAGGTAGGGTCTCCACACTCTCAATCTTCAGAGCAGGTAGCTATGGTTCGTCCTAAACCTACTGATGATAAGCTTCTGCATGCAGTTGAGCAGCTGACTCTTACTGTCAACAGCTTACAAAGTGAAGTACACCTATTAAGAGAGAAACACAGCTACCTGGCCCAGCGTCTGGACTCCCAAACTGAAAGGTTTTACTCTGACGATGCTCGATACAGTGCATGCAGTGTCGCTCCACAACCCTATTATAACAGATAACACCGCAGAGACAATTACTCACCTGAGCATTATAATGGTCGTGATCTAGGGTCCTGCTATGACCGTTGTCCTCCTTCCCCTGTTACTCAGAGAGACCGTCAATGGCATGACAATGACAGACGTGACCGGCATCGCTCTCCCTCACGCCAGTCCTATCAGTACTCCAGGTATGGTCGCCATGACAAGGATGATACGAACAGATACAGACGCAGCCCTAGTCCTGCTCCACGGGGAAACAGGGATGCCAGTCCACATGCTAGAGGTAGTGTTTGCTTCAAGTCTCCTGAACGATATCCGCACTCTGACTCCAACCGTCAGGGAAACTTCCATTAGCTGCTGTTGAGGGGCAAACATCAGCTACTGTCTCACTGCCCCAGAAGGATTCCCCCAAGTTAATGCCTGACATGAATGACTCACACTCTGATGATTCTGTCTCTTCTACAATCTTGGCTATTGTTGAGGGCATTGAAGTATGCACTTTAATTGACTCTGGTTCTACTGTTTCCATTGTGAGCGAAGATTTTCGTAACTCTCACCCAGCATTGAAAAAACGCCCCATGACACCCTCCTCTCTGCCAGCTCGCTCAGTCGATGGACAGTGCCTGGACATTTTAGGCAAGTTAACGATTGGTATCAGACTTGGACATCAGGTATGGCAACAGGACTTTGAAATTCTCAGAGGTGCTTTCCAGCCAGTCATTCTTGGGTTTGATTTTCTGCGGAAACACCATGCCCTCCTTGACATAAACAACAAAATGCTGCAACTTTGGGACATGAAAATTCCTCTCCTGCCCAAAGGACATGAAGTGGCCGTTTGCTGTAATGTATCTGTGCTAGCGCCCACTAAGATTCCAGCTATGAGTGAAACTCTCATCACAGCCTGTGTGTCAGCAGCTACACCTGCTTCTCCCATGCCAACTGACTATTATGGTGTTCTCATGCCCAACCCATCGTGTGACATCATTGTGGCACATTCTCTGAGTGAGGTTCAGAATGGTACAACTGTGGTTCGAATCTTAAATCCCTCCCGAGATGACGTTGAGCTGCATTCAGGTCAACATCTGGGTGAGTTTCATTCGGTTTCATCTGTTGACGTCGTATCAGGGGAAGGGACAGGGTGTGCAACCTCCCCTGTGCATGAAATCCATCCATCTGTCCAGATAAATGACAGCGACCTGTCACCTTCCCAAGTTCAGTCTCTGAAATCACTGCTTCAGAAATACTCAGCAGTATTCAGTAAACACTCAGAGGACAGAGGTCGCACGAGCATCATCAAGCATCAAATCCGCACTGGTGAGGCCACACCAATTAAACAGAGAGCCTACAGAGTGACACCAGAACAGAGAGCTGAAATACAGACTCAAGTTGACAACCTGTTAAAGGCAGATGTCATTGAAGAAAGCTACAGTCCCTGGGCTGCGCCAGTTGTTTTGGTGCGCAAGAAAAATGGCACATGGCGTTTCTGCCTGGACTATAGAAAACTTAATACAGTGACAATCAAAGATTCCCACCCTCTTCCGAGAGTCGATGATGCACTGGATGCTTTGTCGGGCTCTGTCTGGTTCTCCAAAATGGACCTACAACATGGCTATTGGCAAGTCAAGCTGCAGGAGGAAGACCGTGAAAAAACAGCATTCACAACAGGTAGTGGCCTTTATCACTTTAAAGTTATGCCAATGGGTCTCACCAACGCTCCAGCCACATGCCAGCTCTTGATGGAAATGGTACTTCGTGGCCTTCCATGGAGAACATTGTATTTGGATGATGTCCTCATCTACAGCCGCTCTTTCAATGAACATCTCCAGCACCTGGAAGAAATTCTCTCCAGATTCCAGTCAAGTGGCGTGAAGCTAAATCCCTCAAAATGCTGTTTTGCCAGGGATCAAGTACAGTTTATGGGTCATGTTGTATCCAAAGACGGCATTCAGCCAGACCCGCGGAATGTGAAAAGTGTCCAAGACTGGCCTACTCCACGGTCAGCTACAGAAGTAAGAGCATTTCTGGGACTTTGTTCATATTACCGCAAATTCATCCGAAGCTTTGCACATCACAGTGTCCCTCTACATGCTCTCACAGAGAAGAATGCACCTTTCCAATGGACTTCTCAATGTCAGGATGCATTCACTTACCTGAAACATGCACTCACAAACCCTCCAGTGGTTGCATTCCCTGACTTTACTGTGCCATTCTCCCTCTACACAGATGCTTCAGGCTCTGCAATTGGTGCTGTGCTTGCTCAGAGACAAGGGGATCAAGAAAAAGTGGTTGCTTATGCTAGTCATGTTCTCACAAAAGCAGAAAGAAAATGGTCAACATATGACAGAGAACTCTGGGCCATAGTCTGGGCCGTGCGACATTTTCGCCACTACCTTTACAAACAGCCCTTTGTTATTGTAACTGACCACAAACCTCTCCTGGGTCTCAGAAAAATACCCATTGACAATGACAGAACTGGTCGCCGTGCACGCTGGGCCCTTGAACTTGATCCTTTTGAATGGACTGTAATTCACAAGGATGGCCACAGTCACCTCAATGCAGATGTAATGTCACGTCGCTCTGCTGACATCAGACCAACTGAGCAGAGCACCTCCTCCAGTGCTTTTGGTAATCCGCACTCTGACAAGAGACATTCTAGTCTGAGTCCTGTGAGTCTGTCTAGTCCGGTCAGTTTTGTACATCACAGCCTTTGCAGTACTGATACAAAGCCAGTTTGCTGTAACCTGACTGGACCACAACCTCCTCCGGCCTCCTCACAGTGTGTTCAACAGTCTGTCTCCTCCACATCTGTGCTTCAGTTCCCTGAAGAGGATTTTAAAAAGGAACAACAGCGAGACTCCGTACTGTCAGAGGTTATTAGCTGGACAGTTAAGGGACAGAAACCCCCATACTGGCGCATGAAAAAACGCACACTTGTTGAGAAGGCACTTTGGCAAGAATTCCACAGACTTACTTTTCATAATGGTGTACTCTGCCATAAAGTTTTCAACCCCTCAGTGCATCAGTTCTCCATCAACTGATTGTCCCTCATGCTTTGAAAGACACTGTTCTGCAGATGCTGCATGGAAATCCTGTAACTGGTCATTCATCTGCTGATAAGGTCCTGAAACGTGCTCAACAGCTGTGCTACTGGCCCTTTATGTCACGTGACATCAAGATGTGGTACAAGCAATGTACTCCATGTGATGCCAGACGGAGTCCCACACCTTATCAGAGAGCTCCAATGAAAACAATTGTTGCTACTGAGCCATTCCAAAAGGTTGCATCTGACATACTTGAGCTCCCCATCACGAGTCGTGGCAACAGGTATGTGCTTGTTGTCCAAGATTATTTCTCCAAGTATGGCAACCTTTATGCCATTCCAGACCAGCGCACCATAACAGTAGCGAAATGTCTGTTTGAAAACTTCATCTGTGAGCATGGTATCCCGGAAACGCTTCACACTGATCAGGGACGTCAGTTTGAATCTGGCCTGGTGAAACATCTGTGTGACCTGCTGTGCGTGCAGAAAACACGAACCAGCCCATATCATCCTCAGTGTGACGGCATGATTGAGAGGTTCAACAGGACACTTATTGATCAGTTAGCCAAGACACTTCTTCAGCAGTCTGGGGAATGGGATGACTGCCTCAACCAAGTTGCTTTGGCTTACAATACCAACCCACACAGGGCCACCCACATACCAACTCTACAACAGGATTCACACCATTCTTCCTCACACATGGTCATGAAGCCAGGATGCCTGTCAACATGCTGTTACCTAACAACACACCATCTTTGTCTATTACGGGTTCTCCTGCTGACTATGTTGCACAATTGACACAGAAACTTCAGTCCGCTTTCAGTTCTGCTGCATGGAACAGAGATTATGCCCACAATCAGCAGAAACGACAGTATGACAAGCGTGTTAAGCACACTCCCTATGTTCCGGGAGACCTTGTCTGGTTAAATGACCCCACTACAGCAAAACAAAAACTTGCTCCTCATTGGAAAGGCCCCTTTAAAATATTAGAGTGCCTAGGATCTGATGTGGATTCTCCTGGAGTGACATACAGGATTCACTATCTCCTGGATCAGTCTGATAAGTCCCAGATTGTCCACTACAACCGTCTCAGACCCTACTATGCTCCTGTGCCAGATTGTGGACATGAGACACCTACATGTGACTTTTTGCAGTCTCAACTCCCTCATTTGACTGCATTATCAGGTGCTTTGCCCTTTAAGCCTTTAAAGTTTGCAGCCACGAGGAGCTACACCTTATCTGGCCAGGGCAATGCTCCCTCATTAGTCCCTCCCACTGGCCATCCACAACCCCGACCACACCCCCAATCCCGCTCTCCCCTGACTAAGTCTTGCTCAGCCCCCTCCTTTGGCCCAGTAGGCCAGTTTGACACTGTCCCCTCCACTCCTCAGGCTTCTGGGTTTTTGCTACGCCCTGGGAAACGTTCAGTTACACCTCCAAGATTCCTGAAGGACTATGTTCTGAACTGATACAGTTGGTTTATTGCTGTGGTTACTGTTACTTGTTTATTTGATGGGAAACGGGGACGTTTATTTTGTGGGAGGGGGAGGAAATGTAAGGTTTAGAAGTGGAGTTCATATTTCATATTGAAAAGTTGTAATGCTTAGAATTTAATATGATTTATATTTCGAGTTAATATACTAGAAGTATATTTACAATGTTTAGTCAGTTAATTATTTACACCTTTATGTGTTTACATATTTAATGCAGTAAGGATATTCTGCTGAATTCACTCACGTTTATCTCAGTCTAAGTCCTTGCTTCTGATTGGTTAATGATGTCACGTGAAAGGCTGTGTTTAAGGAAGTGTTGTTGTTGTGACGGTGTTCAGTAAAAAGTGCCGCTTGAGGAAGTGCCGCTTGAGGAAGTCTTCTGTCTCCGTTCTGCTGTTTATTATCATAAAGAGTGATCTACCATCACATACCGAACCTTCACGCTACAAATGCTTAAATCTGATCTGTGTCGAGTTTTCCGATAACAATGTATCTTAGCTCTGAAGAGCGCTCTCAACGTGCAAGCCAAGGTTATAAACGCTCGCCGCAATTCCACGCGCTTTTCCCAAAAACTTTACTTGACATGAACGCGTTCTACGTGCTACTTAAGAGTCGCTGTCCATTCGCGAAATTCGTGCTGAAATATAACCTATGGAATCGTATTCTGAACGTTCAACCTAATAATCGTCTTCTGTTGTGAATTAGCAATCATAGAAGTCTATAATAAAGCACTGACAAAATGGCTGAACAAAAACACAAGAAAAGATACCTTTCAAAAATATAAAGGCAAATAAAGATGTTATTTTTAATAGATGTAAAGGACACCATAGAAATAAGGAAAAACAAAACATCTGGGAGGACAAGAAATGTCCAATAAATGGCTAGTTTTCGTGCACGTCAGCAGCAAGTTATTGACAGATTTTTTTGGATTTCATCCCTATTTTGCCCAGTCTTTGAAGCATATTTCCCACATTACTCCTTTTATGATTTTTTTTGTTCAATCATTTAATTTAGATGTGTATTTAAATTTTTCTTCCCTTTTTTAATTATTTAATTTATAAATTAATTTAAACAAAAAACAATTACAATTTTTTTTATTAATTTATTATTATACTATATAAATTATGTCACTGTGTGTGTGTGGTGGTGGTGGTGGTGGGGGGGGGGGGGGGTAAGTGCACCATATAGTTTCCTGCTTTTTTTTCCTTTGTCGATCACACCTATGAAAATAAATAAGTAAATAAATAAATAAATAGAATTTTAATCAGCATTTTCCCAATACAATTTATTTTTTAAGAACATCAAAAAATATATATTTTTATATTTTATTTAATATATTTTACTGTATTTTTGACCAAATAAATGCAACTTCATGAGCATAAGTAACTTAATTTAAAAACCCTATAAAATCTTACACAAATTTTTAATGACAGTGTATGCTTAAAATAAGAAAATGTACATTGCCTTTCTGTTTGAACTAGTTTGATAAATTATTTGCATTTTGAGCATATAATGTAAATATAAACCAAAAAATGTGTAAATAAACTCAGTTTATTCATGAATTGGATTAGATATTGTGGCATTCCATTTAGCATTGATTAATATGCTTGCCATGTTCGATGCTGACTTATAGTTTCAAAAGGACAATCACTGTTAAAGTGGTTACATAAATGATAAATACCCTTAATTACAATTAATACCCTGAAGTATTTAAAGATTCCTCTTAAATGGCTTTTAATTAATATGTAATCAAATGGGGGAGGAGCTATGGTGCGGAGCTGAACGGTCGCATTCTCGATCTCTCCGTAGGAATCGGCTAAATTTACTTATCCTGAATTAAAAGCGAACGCACTCCTTCATCAAACTTAAGTTTAGTACATCTGTAATCTAAGACATGTCGACCAAACAATCTAAATCCAACTCGGGCCACCAAAAAAAGGCTCAAAACAAACCCGATCGGCTAGAAGAAACAGGGGAAGATGCTAGCACGCTAACCACTGATGTGCACGTTCCCGGAGCCGCTGGGATTTTAGAAGCTATTGCATCCCTGAAAAATGACTTCAGCTCCAAATTTGACGGAGTTCTGACCGCAATCAACGAGATTAAGTCAGACTTCAAAGACTTTTCAGGGAGACTGGAACAAGCAGAGAACCGTATTGGTGACATGGCAGATGACATTGCCAATGAGAAAACCAGAATCACTGGATACTGGAGAAACAGGTGTCTGAGCTCACCTCTAAGGTGGATGACCTGGAAAATAGGAGCCGTCGTTCAAATCTCAGACTGGTGAACCTCCCGGAGAAAGTTGAAAAGGGCGACGCAGCTGCTTTCCTGGAAAAATGGCTACCCGATGTCTTTGGACCCGAGACTTTGCCTGCCCCACTGATTATTGAAAGAGCTCATAGACTACCAGGTGCGCCACAATCCTCTGCTCCGCGAGTCATGATACTGAAGTTTTTAAACTTCAGAGACAAGATCCGAGTCATGCAGGCAGCCAGAAAAAAAGGGCAAGATCATGTATGAAGGCCACCATGTCATGCTTTTCCAAGACATCTCTACTGATCTGCACAGGAAAAGAAAGCGATTCGATGATGTGAAAAAAAGACTACGGGACCTGAAGATAGACTACGGCATCATTTATCCTGCCAAACTCAAGCTGCTCCATGGAGGGAAATCTCGCGTGTTTGATGATCCTGCAGGTGTGGAGTCGTTTATTAAAGAATTGGACACCTAGCAAGTTGACCATGACTGGCTAATGGGATTACACCGGGAGGACCTCTGTCAGTGACGGGACTTTTTAACGGCAGCATACGATGTGATAATTTATCCTGAACTTTGTTTTTCCACCTAACGATACTGAGAAAAGGTACTGTAACGATGCTTTGCCAGGCTGCACCCAATTGTCACTATACGCAGACGTGGTTTTAATCCCACACAGACAGATGCGCGGATGTATATATTGTATATTCTGTTCGCTTATTTTATTATGCCGATTGTGAGCGGGGGTGGGGTTTAGCGTGTGATTTATCAGTTTATTACTGCTCCTCGTTGTTAGTGGATCAGTTGAGCGTCCAGCTCGCTCTTAATGTTACCAGGGAAGGTAAGCCGTCTCGTTCGGGGAGATAGTGCTGGGATTAAGTTTAGGGGTTATAAATGAACATTTTATTTTGCATTTCGGGATAACGACATACACTCCAATTGCTTTAAGAACGAAATTACAGTTTACATTATTCCTTCCTGTTATGTGACCTGGTTGAAACTGTTTATGCTTGATTTTATTTTATTTTATGTCTTCTAATCTAAATTTGAAGTTTACATCCTGGAATGTTAGAGGTATGGGGAAGTTGGCTAAAATTAAGCAAGTCCTCAGTAGGGTTAAACAACTCAAATCGTTAGTTGTATATCTCCAAGAAACCCATTTATTGTCAGATGAAGTGATAAAGATAAAAAGGAGATGGCTAGGGCAAGTAATATCAGCCTCCTACTTAACACACACCCGAGGGGTGATGATCCTGATCCATAAATTAATACCCTTTAAAGTGGACAACATCATCCGTGACATAGGGGGTAGGTACCTGATTGTCCAGGGTACATTGATAAATGAGAAGATAAACATGATTAATGTATACGCCCCAAACGAAGACAATCCCAAATTCTTTGAAAATTTATTTTTATTAATTGCTTCTCTCCCAGGGAAGGCTATTATAGCAGGTGATTTCAACTGCACTTTAGATCCTAAATTGGATCGGTCAACTGAGATGGACTCCTCTCATATACAAAGTAGGAAGAAATTATTACAGTATATAAATGAACTGAATTTGTGTGACCCCTGGAGGAGACTGAACCCAGATAAATTAGAATTCTCCTGTTATTCTCCCCGATTTAAGTCATACTCACGAATAGATTTTTTCCTGATTTCCAACTCTATGTTCTCCTCTGTGATAGAATGTAACTATAGTAGTATTCTGCTGTCAGACCACTCCCCTACTTCACTTGTATATAGAGCCCAAGGGGTAGTTAAAGGGACTCCTAGATGGAGATTTCATCCCAGATGGCTTTCTGATTCGAACTTCTTGCAATTTTTAGATGCCCAAATTGAGTTGTTCTTCAATAAAAATACAGATGAGACATCTGCTATTGTCAGATGGGAGGCCTTTAAGGCATATATCAGAGGCATGATCAAATCTTACACTAGTTCAAAAACAAACAAACTCAAGTTGAAAATGAATGAGCTTGACCACAAAATTAGACAGTTGGAAAATTAGGCCTTTTTGGACAGCTCCACAAAAATAAAATGTCAATGTCATCTTTATTTATATAGCGCTTTAAACAAAATACATTGCGTCAAAGCAACTGAACAACATTCATTAGGAAAACAGTGTCAATAATGCAAAAATGATAGTTAAAGGCAGTTCATCATTGGATTCAGTTATGTCATCTCTGTTCAGTTAAATAGTGTCTGTGCATTTATTTGCAATCAAGTCAACGATATCGCTGTAGATGAAGTGTCCCCAACTAAGCAAGTCAGAGGCGACAGCGGCAAGGAACCGAAACTCCATCGGTGACAGAATGGAGAAAAAAACCTTGGGAGAAACCAGGCTCAGTTGGGGGGCCAGTTCTCCTCTGACCAGACGAAACCAGTACTTCAATTCCAGGCTGCAGCAAAGTCAGATTGTGCAGAAGAATCATCTGTTTCCTGTGGTCTTGTCCTGGTGCTCCTCTGAGACAAGATCTTTACAGGGGATCTGTATCTGGGGCTCTAGTTGTCCTGGTCTCCACTGTCTTTCAGGGATGTAGAGGTCCTTTCTAGGTGCTGATCCAGCATCTGGTCTGGATACGTACTGGATCCGGGTGACTGCAGTGACCCTCTGATCTGGACACAGACTGGATCTGGTGGCCACGGTGACCTCGGAACAAGAGAGAAACAGACAAAAATTAGCGTAGATGCCATTCTTCTAATGATGTAGCAAGTACATAGGGTGTTATGGGAAGTGTTTCCGGTTCCGGTTTACCTAATTAATGCAGCCTAAAAATCCTTTAACAGATTTGGATAATAAAAGCATATTAGTATGTTATGTGTATGCCAGGTTAAAGAGATGGGTCTTTAATCTAGATTTAAACTGCAAGAGTGTGTCTGCCTCCCGAACAATGTTAAGTAGGTTATTCCAGAGTTTGGGCGCCAAATAGGAAAAGGATCTGCCGCCTGCAGTTGATTTTGATATTCTAGGTATTATCAAATTGCCTGAGTTTTGAGAACGTAGCGGACGTAGAGGATTATAATGTAAAAGGAGCTCATTCAAATACTGAGGTGCTAAACCATTCAGGGCTTTATAAGTAATAAGCAATATTTTAAAATCTATGCGATGCTTGATAGGGAGCCAGTGCAGTGTTGACAGGACCGGGCTAATATGGTCATACTTCCTGGTTCTAGTAAGAACTCTTGCTGCTGCATTTTGGACTAGCTGTAGTTTGTTTACTAAGCGTGCAGAACAACCACCCAATAAAGCATTACAATAATCTAACTTTGAGGTCATAAATGCATGGATTAACATTTCTGCATTTGACATCGAGAGCATAGGCCGTAATTTAGATATATTTTTGAGATGGAAAAATGCAGTTTTACAAATGCTAGAAACGTGGCTTTCTAAGGAAAGATTGCGATCAAATAGCACACCTAGGTTCCTAACTGATGACGAAGAATTGACAGAGCAACCATCAAGTATTAGACAGTGTTCTAGGTTATTACAAGCAGAGTTTTTAGGTCCTATAATTAACACCCCTGTTTTTTCAGAATTTAGCAGTAAGAAATTACTCGTCATCCAGTTTTTTATATCGACTATGCAATCCATTAGTTTTTCAAATTGGTGTGTTTCACCGGGCTGCGAAGAAATATAGAGCTGAGTATCATCAGCATAACAGTGAAAGCTAACACCATGTTTCCTGATGATATCTCCCAAGGGTAACATATAAAGCGTGAAGAGTAGCGGCCCTAGTACTGAGCCTTGAGGTACTCCATACTGCACTTGTGATCGATAGGATACATCTTCATTCACTGCTACGAACTGATGGCGGTCATATAAGTACGATTTAAACCATGCTAATGCACTTCCACTGATGCCAACAAAGTGTTTAGGTCTATGCAAAAGAATGTTGTGGTCAATTGTGTCAAACGCAGCACTAAGATCCAATAAAACTAATAGAGAGATACACCCACGATCAGAAGATAAGAGCAGATCATTTGTAACTCTAAGGAGAGCAGTCTCAGTACTATGATACGGTCTAAATCCTGACTGGAAATCCTCACATATACCATTTTTCTCTAAGAAGGAATATAATTGTGTGGATACCACCTTTTCTAGTATCTTGGACAGGAAATGGAGATTCGAGATTGGTCTATAATTAACTAGTTCTTTGGGGTCAAGTTGTGGTTTTTTGATGAGAGGCTTAATAACAGCCAGTTTGAAGGTTTTGGGGACATATCCTATTGACAATGAGGAATTAATAATAGTCAGAAGAGGATCTATGACTTCTGGAAGCACCTCTTTTAGGAGCTTAGATGGTATAGGGTCTAACATACATGTTGTTGGTTTAGATGATTTAACAAGTTTATACAATTCTTCCTCTCCTATGGTAGAGAATGAGTGGAACTGTTCCTCAGGGGGTCTATAGTGCACTGTCTGATGTGATACTGTAGCTGACGGCTGAATGGTTGCAATTTTATCTCTAATAGTATCGATTTTAAAAGTAAAGTAGTTCATAAAGTCATTACTGCTGTGGTGTTGGGAAATGTCAACACTTGTTGAGGCTTTATTTTTCGTTAATTTAGCCACTGTATTGAATATATACCTGGGGTTATGTTTGTTTTCTTCTAAAAGAGAAGAAAAGTAATCAGATCTAGCAGTTTTTAATGCTTTTCTGTAGGATATGTTACTTTCCCGCCAAGCAATACGAAATACCTCTAGTTTTGTTTTCCTCCAGCTGCGCTCCATTTTTCGGGCTGCTCTCTTTAGGGTGCGAGTATGCTCATTATACCATGGTGTCAAACTGTTTTTCTTAACCTTCCTTAAGCGTAAAGGAGCAACTTTATTTAAAGTGCTAGAAAAGAGAGAGTCCATAGTTTCTGTTACATTATCAAGTTGTTCTGAGGTTTTGGATATGCTAAGGAATTTGGATACATCAGGAAGATAACTTAAAAAGCAGTCTTTTGTGTTAGAAGTGATGGTTCTTCCATACTTGTAACAAGAAGTAGAATTTACAATTTTGGCTATATGAATTTTGCAAAGAACTAAATAATGATCTGAGATATCACTTGGCTGAATAATTTCAACACCATCAACATCAATTCCATGTGACAGTATTAAATCTAGAGTATGATTTCGACAATGAGTAGGTCCTGAAACGTGTTGTCTAACACCAATAGAGTTCAGAATGTCTATAAATGCTGATCCCAATGCATCGTTTTCATTATCAACATGGATATTAAAATCACCAACTATTAAAACTTTATCTGCAGCCAGAACTAACTCGGATGTAAAATCACCAAACTCTTTAATAAAGCCATTGAGTGATGACAATCTGCTATGCATCTCATCACCACGGTAAGCAGGGAGGGGACCAGAGCATATTACAGTTTCTGACATCGTGCTTGCAAGTTCACACACCTCTTTAATGTTATTTTTAGTGATCTCCGACTGGCGAAGTCGAACATCATTAGCGCCGGCATGAATAACAATCTTACTGTATTTACGTTTAGCATTAGCCAGCACTTTTAAATTTGCCAAGATGTCAGGTGCTCTGGCTCCCGGTAAACATTTGACTATGGTGGCTGGTGTCTCTATATTCACGTTCCGTACAATAGAATCACCAATAACTAGAGCACTTTCATCAGGTTTCTCAGTGTGTGCATCACTGAGTGGGGAGAACCTGTTTAATGTTTTGATCGGAACAGAAGAGCGGTGTTTTGACCCACGACTACGCTGCCTCACCGTCACCCAGTTGCCCTGCTGCTGGGGCTCTGTTTCCGGAACCGAACAATGTACAGGAATCCCTGAGCTAGACGCATCCAAAGCCGTATCTAGAGCCCTAACATTCTTACTGTCCTCAATTAAAGTTTGGATGCGTGTCTCTAATTCTGAAATCTTCTCTGTCAGCCTAACTATTTCCCTGCATTTATCACATGTGAATCCCTCATCAGTGACAGAGATAGATAAACTGTACATGTGGCAAGAGGTGCAAGTAACAATGATGGGAGAAGCCATTACTCACCGTGCTTGATGAAATATTCTTACTGCGGTTGTTTGATGAACTTGTGAAAAACTGGAGCGAGGGAGAGGAGAAAAGAAAACAGCGATAGGTTCGAATGAAAACGCTAATGACAAGCTAACGAGTGCTAACGCTTTGCAGTACTGCACTCACGGATATAAAATAATAGTGAACAATCAAAGTTAATCTGATAAGATTGATCGATAATATCAGAAATATGGTGTGAATTAAGTTATATTTTACCACTTTAAAAAACAGAGTGATAGTAAGATAAAGATTCTAGAGAAAAAATAAAATAAAAACAGCTACACGGAGCTACAATTTGCTACAGAAGGCCAACAGGAAGTAGAGAAAACAGTGTCCAACAGTGAGACCCGCAGGCCTTGAAAACAAGAATTAAAGCTACTTAAAGCCCAATACGAGGAAATTTCCACATCAAAAGCAGAAAACAGTTTAATCCGGCTCAAACAGAGTTTCTATGATCAAGGTGAAAAACCGGGGAGACTGTTAGCCTGGCGAATAAAGAAATTAGACACAGATAGGGCAATTACTGCTATTCAAACTCAGAACGGAGCAATAACAACAGACCCACAAGAAATTAATGATACTTTCACCATCTACTATAAAATATTATATTCATCCGAATCCCCGGAGAGCCTGGAATCACAATCTGAGTTTCTGGATGATCTTTATATTCCTCCCATATCAGACGATATTAAAGAACAATTGGATAGGAAACTAGATGCCTCAGAAATTGCTGGTGCCATTACTAATATGAGAGGAGGTAAGGCCGCAGGCCCTGACGGTCTTCCAGTTGATATCTATAAGATATTTAAAGATAAATTAATTGAACCCCTTTTAGCTATGTATGATGAGGCCTTTCAACAGGGTTGTCTTCCGGATTCTCTGAGGTGTGCGCTGATAACACTAATATTGAAACCCAATAAGTCCCCTACCAATTGCACATCGTATAGACCTATTTCTCTGCTTAACACAGATGCTAAGATTATTGCTAAAGTAATGGCTAGAAGACTAGAACCGGTGCTCCCGACAGTGATCAACCCGGATCAGAATGGTTTTGTGAAAAACCGCCAAGCATTCCATAATGTCAGAAGGGTGTTGAATCTGATACACGCGAGGGAGGGAACCTCTGACACCGCTATTCTGTCCTTAGATGCTGAAAAAGCATTCGACAGAGTGGAGTGGAGCTATTTATTCGATGTGCTATTTCGCCTTGGCTTTGGTAACTTCTTTCGAAAATGGATTGAGACACTTTGTACTGACCCAATGGCAGAGGTCTCCACCAACCATATAATATCATCTCCTTTCAAACTCACAAGAGGTACTCGTCAGGGGTGCCCTCTCTCGCCAATGCTATTTGTTTTAGCAATGGAACCTCTTGCAATAGCGGTGAGATCGCACCCCTCAATTTCAGGTATAAAAATATCAGACACAGAACATCGCATTGTAATGTATGCTGATGACACCCTCTTGCTTCTAACAGACCTAAGTAATTCAATTCTCAATCTGACCAATTTAATTGAAACCTTCGGAAAATTTTCAGGCTTTAAAGTAATCGATACAAAATCCTCTATTATGTTCCTGAACAAGCAGGAGCGAATAAATCCAGTGATAAAACATCCTTTCAATAATGCGGTAAATGGATTTAAATATCTCGGTATCACTATCACTCCATCCATTAAAGATTTAATATTCTGCAACTATGATCCCATGATTTCTACAGTAAATGAATCCATGAATAGCTGGTCATCAATGCCAATTTCTCTTATAGGGCGTATAAATATAATCGATGAATATATTACCAAAGTTTTTATACCTATTTCAATCCATTCCTTTACCCCCGCCGCCACAGTTCTTTTCCAAAATGAAGCAACTATTTACTAAGTTTATTTGGAATAACAGGAGGTCAAGGTTGAGACTGTCACTTCTTTACCTGCCTTATGAGAGAGGAGGATTACAATTACCTAATTTACAATGGTAATTTTGGGCTGCTCAAATTAGAGCTGCAATGTACTGGTTTTCACCTGAACCTTACTTACCATGGGTGCAAATTGAAAGTATCTGTACTAAAGGCCAGTGACTTGACACTTATTTATACTCTGCATCTGTCAAAAAACTGAAGCGGCTCACTGATAACCCCTTTGTGAGAAACACAATTAATGTCTGGCACAATGTACAGTCATTTCTCGGTGAATCTACTTTGTTTTCAGGCTTTTCACCAATATGGGGGAATGGTAACTTTTCTCCTGGAAAAAAAGACCAAGGTTTTAAAATGTGGGCAACTAAGGGCATCTGTAAAGTTATGGATCTATATAAGGAAAGTAAACTAGCTTCATTTGAGGAACTTAGAAATGAATATGATATACCTCGGACGCTCTTTTTTAAATATTTACAGTTAAGGAGTTTTGTTTATGCACAGACACATTCCTATATACAACCCCGCTTGTCCACGTTAGAAAAGCTAGCTGTGAATAACTACTGGCAAGGGTCAGATATCTTTACTCTATAATACCCTGGTGAAAAACCATAAAGACTCTACTGAGCATATGAAAACTCAATGGATAAATGACTTACAAACAGATATCTCAGAAGAGGACTGGATAGAGGTGTGCTCTAGAGCACAACTTTTAACAATAAATACCCATCTTAAATTGATTCAATATAATTGGATTATGAGGACTTATGTTACTCCCGAAAGACTGAATAAGATGAATCCTAATATTCCTGATATCTGTGTTAAATGTAATTTCAAAAAGGGCACCTTATTTCATTGTCTGTGGGACTGCTCAGAGATACGAAAGTTCTGGAATGAAGTTATAAAATGTATTTTTAAGATGACCTTAAATCCAGTGCCTGACAATCCTGCACTTTGTATTCTTAATTTGTATCCAAAGGACTGCATGTTAAACCGCAAAGAAAAGAAAATTACAGACTTATGTTTAGTCCAAGCTAGACGCTTGATTTCTCTCTGTTGGAAAGATGTCAAGAGCCCTTCTGTTGGTCGATGGCTGAAAGAACTATCATCATGCCTTATCCTTGAGAAGTTAACATACACAGTGAAAAAGAAATCAGCCGAATTCAGAGAGATTTGGAATCCCTTTCTTGCATTCTTGGAGAACTGTGAAGTCGAGGATACTCTGGAAACCTGAAGGAGATATGTCCCTAAAGTTGATACCTCCTAAGCTGTTTATGATTATATAATGTCGTTACCCAGTGTTTGTTTGTTTTGTTTTTTTTGTTTTTTTTCCGTTTCGTTTGGGGTGGGGGGAGTGGATTATTTTATAGTTTGACTGTTATATGTTTTTGTAAACTGTTAAAATTCAATAAATACATGTTTATAAAAAAAAATATGTAATTAAATGTCTGAAAACTGCACCCTTCGGTTGAGTTTTGCAAGTGATCATCAATCTTGACATTAATTAGAAAAAGATTCCCAAACAAGTGGACACTGGTCTTAACTGTCTCTGGTCATCCCGTTTTGGGGGAGACATTTTCATAGCATCATAAAACATTATAAAAGGTGTATATATATATATATATATATATATATATATATATATATATATATATATATATATATATATATATATATATATATATAATGAAGTGTGAACTGAAGCTTCTTAATTGCCAAACATCATCTCTATAACAAAGTGGCAAAATTTATGATGTACATATATCTGGAAGAAATGTGATGGGTAGGAATGAGAGTGGAAATAAATTTCAAGCAGTAGGAATGAGAAAGATTGAGAGTCTTGACCTCCGGCGTCACTTTATGTATGTCTGGATACAGTCTTAAATTGGCATTAACATTAACAATTTGTATCATCTATCTACACTGTCTCTCTCATTAAACCCTGATTTGCCTCTAATTGGAAGTAAATGGCTTGCAGTTCAGCACTAATCACTGTAATTGTGGTCTTATTTGGTGAGCTTGATAACTGGCCTGCTCTGACTTCATCAGCCACCCAAATGCAGAGGAGGGGTTGAATTATATTCTGCCAGTACACTGTGTGTGTTTTTCAAATTAATATTGATTTAAAGTAGGGCACAATTCATGTGTTTTACGGCACCCTATCAGACAGATTCAGAGTGCATCATAGAAGCACTGCCACAGTGCTGTAGTGGCCCTAAATTCAGTTATTAAATTTAGGCTTGCGTTTGTATGTTGAGTTGCTTGATTTTAATTTGTTATTTTTTTCTCCCAAATGAATCTGTAAGTAAACCTACACAACAGGTTTTTTGTGTAGGAATTTGAGAGGAAGTGTCTTGTTGCATTGCTCTGTGTGATGGTAATGAGAATTGGCATCTTTATTTTGGACCCTGTGAGAAGCCAACGGTTACCCCTCATTGCATGACTGAGGGACACAAAAGTTTGTTCTAAAATAAGGGACTGATTGTTGTGTTTGACTGTCTGTTTGTGTTCTGCTTCTTTTATGTCACACAGAGCCAGAGAGATCTATATATATAAAAAATGTAAACTAAATGAATTCATAATAATATATAATTTAATTAGTGTGTTATATTTCATATTAATTAAATATGTAATAAAATGTTAATGTATTATTATTATTATTTTTATTATTATTATTTGAAAATTAGCTACTTTATAGATTATATTTTCCAATAATAATGATATTATTTTGGTCACATGCACTAAAAGTAAATGCTGTATATTTATTGTCACACTCCTCACCAGTCCATTCAGTGCTGGATATTTATAAAGTTGCATTGGAATTGCATTGCATTACTTAGTCAACGGTCATTATTTTATATGATTCAATGTCAAATATTTGTTTGTTTGTTTCTTTTTCAGACCCGAAGATTACTGTGGCTCAGGGGTGTACAATGCATTGTTGTGGAAACAAAATAGCTAGTCATCTCCATCACTTGAACCACATTGGTTCAACAATATAGGGCCATTGTTAATGACTCACACATGTGGTGGAGTAATAACTTCTGCTAATTAACTGATTCAAGATCTCTGAGATGCTGTTGAACATGGCACCTGGGGCCAGTTGCATAAAAGGTTTAGACTATTCTTACAAGTTAGTCATCTTATTTTTTTTTCTTTAAGACTGGCCATAATTTTTTACATTTGGTTACAATTTTTTTTAGATTAGTTTAAGTTGAAACCAAAAAACAATACAGATTGCCCTTTGGCTAACCACTAGTTGGTCAGACAAGTTCTTTGAGACACTGTCTTCTAGGCTTAGTTTATGCAATTGACCACTGATGACCAGTTAAAATTTTTACCCTGGTGATTTTGCTTTTAGATGTTTGATTTATTGCAGGTTTCCCTTTTACACCATACTCCGGGGTTCCCTTAGGCATTTATGCACATTCACACTCTTTAAAAACAGCGCTTATTGAGGATGCACAAAAATATATAGATTAAAATGCATATATATTTAGATAGAATGGAAGATATTGTACTGCACATTAGCTTGCTTACTGTGCTTATTGAAGTCAGTTTCTATTATTTCGTCCTGCTTTCGAAGCCATTGCTGTCTAGGAGAAACAATTGAGATATTACAGAGGTCTCATTTGGGATATTTCTTACTTATGTGACACAACAACCTTGAATAGATTCGCTCATCTTTCCACATTTCAAAATATTCTCACCTTTCACGTATTCCTGAACCTCATAAGTGTAGATTTATATGTGTCAGTGTTTGATGGTGTGCAGCATGGAAACGTTGAACAGGAAAGTGCTGTTTCACACTGTCACATCCTCTCAGAGCTGAGCAGATGACACCGCCCTTCACACACTCTGTCTTCCTCTTCCCATCAACCCTGAGGCTGTATCACTCTAAAAACAATCCCGCTAGACTGACAGAGCAGTTGGCATGTTGTTGCATTGTGGAGACTGACTGGAGAGCTATAGGCAGCCACAGGAGAAAGAGAAATGATGTGACATCATCACATGAAATGTGTTACTCTGTGAAACCACATCGGTTTGAATTGAAGGAAAAGTTGTATTTGAGGGATTAATTCACCTGAAGCTAAATTCTGTCATCATTTATTCACCCTCATGACTTTCTTCCTTCTGTAGAGATTTAAAGTATAATGTGCTGGTCGTTCTTCTATGAAATTGCAACGAATGGAGAGTTCGAAACAGGCCAAATAGGCTCATAAATCTATCATAAAGGTGGTCCGAGCAAATCGTTCCATGTGTTCAAGAAATATGATAGTTTTGAAATTTAAGTTGTTGTTCACTCATAATCTATCCCTACAGTAGGCTGATATTTGCTGCTGCAACCAGATGATTGGGTAAATTACCCCATGCTTTGCTCCAGTGAGAATATGCTAGTCTTGTGAGAACCGAAGGAAAACCAGTCTCCTCTTGACTTGTATCGAAGTCCTCCAACATTTTTTTATTTTTATATATATATATATATATATATATATATTTTTTTTTTTTTACAAATCCTTGTTTGGTACTTTTAATTCGTGACCGGTGTTTTGTTTTGCTCTTTCATGAATTTGCGTACGACAGTTAGCGAAAGCTAGAGATTACCATTTATAAAGTTTTAAATATGGATATTTTTCCTATCAAACGCCTCAATTCACTTCAGAAGGCCTTCATTAACCCCCGGAGCCATGTGGAGCACTTTTATAATGGATGGATGCACTTTATTTAGCTTCAAAATCTTGATCCCCATTCACTGCTATTATACATTTTGGAAGAGCAAGGACATTTTTAAATATTACTCCGATTGTATTCGTCTGAAAGCAGAAAGACATGTACAGGATGACTTGAGGGTGAGTAAATCATGGGGTCATTTTCATTTTTGGGTGAACTATCCCTTTAAGAACTAAATTAGTCCACTTCATAAACAAATCATACAGACTGGCTTTGTAAACTGGATGAAACCAATTCACTGAAAAGATCTTATTGAAAAGAACAGTCAGACTGTGTTACTTATCTCATGACTGATTTTCAGGGAATAGTGGTTTTGGTCTGTATAACTTCAGAAGACTTGAAATATTGTTTAAAACTTTTATGGTGCCTTTTTGTTATTTTGGAGTTTGACGGTTCCAGTGCTCATTCACTTTCATTATATTGACCAGAGTGACCAGCATACTCTTCAAAACAAGAAAGACATCCATATAGATTGGGAATGACACAAGGGCAAGTAAATGATGGCATTTTTTTCCCTTTAAAATATTTTCAGCCCAGAGCTTTTGATGAACCCACCAGTGTCTGTTTACATGAGCCTGAAGAGCTGTCCAACTGTTTTTATCTGTGGGTAGCAGGTGTATTGCCTTCTATTCCTTTTTGTTACATAAAAAACTACCTCCCCACACTTAGAAAATGCATGCAATGTTCTTTTGTTTTTGTTATATTGTTATATTAAGTTATGCTCACATATGTTGCCTTTATTTGATCAAGAAATTAAGTCAAACAGCAAAATTGTGAAATATTATTACGATTTAAAAAGTTTATTTATTTTAATATTTCTAAAATGTATTTTATGAAGGCAACGCTAATTTTTCAGCATTCATTAATTACTCCAGTCTTTAATGTCACATGATCCTGTGACATTAAAGATCCTGTCAAATCATTATTTATTATTATTAATTTTAAAATCAGTTGCTGCTTAATATTTTTGTATAAATCATTATAAAAAAAATAAAAATCCAGGACCCTTTGATGAATAGAAAGTTCAAAGAACAGCATTTATTTGAAAAATAAACCTTTTTTTAACCTCAATTGTTTTCTATGTCATGCTGAAAAGCCCAACCTACTATAAAATTTTATTTGTCCAAAAGTCTGCTCCTTATTGTTCATTAAACATCAAATATATTAAAATTGACTGTGACTATAAGTACATTTACATACACTTCAATTTAGTTTTATTTCAGTCAAACTAAGTCAATAACTAATTTCTTAAATGTGGTGTAAGTGCTTAAGTTTGTGCACAATGTGTATTTAAATTAAAAATTAAATAAAATGTATGCATTTAGCAGACGCTTTAATCCAAAGCGACTTACAGTGCATTCAGGCTATCAATTTTTACCTATCATGTGTTCTCGGGGAATTGAACCCTCAACCTCTACCAATTGAGCTACAGGAACACATTTAAATGTTCAAATATTTGATTGTGCATTGTGTCATGTATATTTAGACAGGGACGTGAAACTACGCTACAAAAATCCCACTGTATGTACTCTGTGTCATGCAGTAGTTTTGCATTCAGTGTGCATAGACAAATTGCTTGTCACTGGAAATGTATCATATCTGGTTAGAGCATGAAGTAACATTCATATTCTATACCCAAGAGCCTCTGTGGCACATCCTTACTGACCAGTAGACATAGTTAGAGAGGCCACAGCTTGGATAATGCTGAGTGGTGTGTGTTGCATTTCTGCAGTACCGAAGGCTTTGACCTGTTTCACACGCATGTACACATCATGTAAAATTCTTAGCAGTCCATGTAACCCCTGACTGCGGTGCGAATGCTGGACCACTGTGAGAAGAGTGCTGGACAGCTGTATTTCTTCCATGCTGACAGCAGTGTCACAGAGGTCAGGTTTTCAGTCATTCTGGGCTTGGATCTGGCAGGAGCATGACATCAGTCTTTTATTAGCGTTATGACAGCTGCTCTTCTTTACTGGGTAAGAACTGTCAAGCATCAATCCCCTGGACTCCCAAGCAGGAAGGTGTGCATCTTACTCACTCTTCTAGGGCTCCATCTTTATTCACCTTTCACAGCGAAGACCTGAAAGAGAGAAAAACAGAGAATCAGAGGTTTATTGGTGCATTGTGCTCAGTTTGAGTTCAGTAGAGGAAGATATCTAAATAAAACTAAACAACTAAATAATATAAATATAGGTAGAATATCTAAATAAAAAGGCTTATTGTCTGCCACTTAGTAAGACTTTATAATAACTTATTATTAATATATTATTAACAAACATTACATAATGCTTAACAGTTCATTACCTATTTTATATTCACATAGCTAGAAATATGAGATAATGTGCTTGTTAATGTTTACTTATAAACTTATTAAAGATTATTAACCGATCATTATTTCAGATAAATTAATATGCTTACAAATTTCATTAAACTTTCAGTTCTTATGAGCATGCACTTCAGACTGTTATTGAAAAACTCATTTGTTTTCTCCTGTTGATATAGGAATAATTTAAGGGTTGAGGCAATAAAACGTTTTGCACCCAAATCCAATGTGTGTTATGTCTTTAGCAAGCATTTAAATATCTAATCGTTAGATTGGCACGGAAAAACATTATCAAATGATTAATAAATGTTAAGATGTGTAAATAATAGAAGTCTACATAACAAAAGACCAAATATATGAACTTTACAGACTGTGATAAGTTAATAATATGTTAACATGAATAGTTTATGAAGTGCTAAAAATTACTATTTTTTCCCACATTATTTGTAAATGTAAAAAGAATTGTGTAATATGTGAACTAAAGTTGATGACATTTGTTAGCATTCAAGAGTACAAGAAGTAAGCTTTTAATCGTATAATTTCTGTTAAAATCATTTGTAGAGTTAAAAAGTCCATGATCGTATGAATTGATAGTTTAATCGTATTTGTAAGCATTAACTAATAATCCATTAAGCATTCTATAATGTTTGTTAGTTATTTATTAATTAAGCTTTTAATCATTGTAAACCGTTTATCAAAATAATTTGTAGACCTTCATATGATCATAGGAATAGAACGTTTAATATAGTTTGTAAGCATATTCATTTACATGAAGTAATCTGTTAATTAGGTAATATTTAATAAGTTCTTTAGTAAATAGTGACAAGCACATGATCTCGTGTTTCTAACTATTTGAATTTATATAAATTAATGATCTGTTAAGCATTATAAAATGTTTGTTTAAAGTTAATATAAAGTGTCACCTGAACTTCTCAGGAAGACTTGGATGCACAATCAGTGTACTTCAACATTTGTTGCTTTGTACATTTTAAAGGACCTTGTCTTTTCTCAATGGAAGTTTTAAGATAATATTCAGACGATATCATAAAACAATTTCAGACCAAATCAATATTTCATACCCACATTTTTATTTATTTGCTAAGAAGCCATGTGATAAATGGGAAAATAAGACAATTATTGCAAAATAAATCTCACCATCTGATCTAAAATCTCAATCTAAATCACGACTTAAAAAAATAAATAAAAATGAATCACTTGAATGAACATGGTTTGTGCTGACCCAGTGTTTTGTATGGCTGCCAAGAGCATAATGTTTTAATTTCAATTGGCTTTTAAACAATAAAGAATGTCAATCACACATCTGCTGTTGTTTATGCATTTATAAACTTGCCACTTTCCCTGTTCTGCTATGTTAATCATTTTGGCAGGGTGTTGGGTCTGTGAAGTTCAGTGTATATTAATACATTTTAATGTCTGATTTTGGTATTTTGATGGATTTAATACAGAACACACATTCTTTTCCCTCAGTGGTCCTTTATATCTCCAGGTTGTTTTGATCACAGTTGGAGTAGAAATAGTGGAATGGATTTCTCTCCATTTCGTCTTCGCTGTGAAGTTCTCTATACACTTTGAGTCCAGATAAAATTCATACACTATAAAGTGCTGCCCAGCTGCCCTCTCCCTCCTCTGATCTCTGTAATGGCTCTTCTCCTTATCCCTCTGTCATTTCAGTTTCCATTTACACTTTCTTGGTCTTTCTCCTTCATCTCTCCACTTTCAGTCTGTCTAGCCGTATCGTTGTCCTTCTCCCCTTTTCTCTCGTTTTCCTGTATATTCAGTCCCTTTTTTAAATTCACCATTCCTTTCTGTCTCTCTTCTGTTATTTTTGAGTTCCATCACATGTTGGCTCTTGGCCGATAGAGCTCTCAGGCTCTGAGATTTAGTGGCTTTCTGGCCTAATCTGAGTTGTGCAGCAAACTATGAAGTTCAGTTTGTTTGAAGCAATGGCCAGCCTTTTAAAAGAGATAAGAGGCAGACAGAAGATTGGAAGTGTGGAGTGTTGTATTTGACCTACACACAGAAATGATAACCAGCCAGGACACAAAAATATCTTAAGTGCCTTCATGTGTGTGTAACAGTATGGTTGCTGCAATGTGTTGAATAAATACACTACTCCATTTCAAATCATATTCTGGCAAGTAACTAGTTAAAATTGCTTAGCTGGTTTAAAGTGGTTTTAACTGGTTTACCTACATGGCCAGCTGATCTCTTGGACTGATGAGCTAAAAAGTGCCCAAAACCCCTTTCAGACCTGACAAGTTGTGAGACTTGGGAGATTTTAGGCTGACTAAGATGTATTTGTCAGAAAGGAAGATGCTGATTCCTCACTAGTTTAGTAGCATTGTATGAACACAGACATAATAAATGTGCTCTTCTAAGATATCCACAATTTTTAATATAAAGCATTTGTAAATCTGATTCATTTTAGTGAATTGATTCATGAGAAATGAGCCAGTTTATAAATGATTCACAGATTTCATTTGAGTCCCTAAAGAGACAACATGATGTTTAGTTTTTGTAGTGGTATACAAAATATTTTAGTATTTACTAAAAGTTAGATATACTTACTACAAAATACTTTTCTACAAAATACTAATACTTAAAATATGTAGTTAAATGCAAATGCTGTTTAATGCTTTCTCCTTTACTATGCTATTTAATTTATATTGTAGTGTAGCTAACTACTTTTTCAGAAAGGTATCTTGATGGCAAATGCTTTATGGAGTACCTACAGTTGTATCTTTCCAACAGCGGTTGTTTTCTACATAAAAAAAAGCAATATTCTACAGGTAGCATCAGTTTGCTACATATACTGTTTAGTGCTCCTCACATTGTATGAGGGACTTAGCACATTTTTGTTTACTGAGACCATGTGACGGTGGATTAAGGAAGTCTGGAAGCAGATGCGAGTTTAACAGATTTAATGGGCTGAGAGGAATACAAATACACAAACAAACAAACATGCTGAGGAGACGACACTTCATGGTGGTGGGAAAGAAGTGAGGAATCCGGATGATGGCGGAGAGAAGGTGAGTATAGTCCGGATGATGACGGCGAGTAGGCAGCAGGAGAGGATGGCACAGGAACTGCGGGGAATAGAGCCGAAGGTAAGTGTCCGTGGCTGAGTGAACGTGCGGAGAGTGGATGAGGTTCTAGGGAAAACACAGACATCCAACGCATACAACACTAAAGCCAGACGAACAGGGTAACCACATCAAACAAGTAACAACAATCTCACAAACACAAGACGTGAGACAAGCCAATATATAGTGGATGAGTAATGAGTGGCAGCTGTTGCTGATGACAATTAACGGAGACGCCCACAAGCTAATCAGTGCAGACGCGAAACACACAGATTTCACCACAAAGTGCAAACACCCCGAGATCACGGTTTACCAACCGCGACAGTACCCCCCCCTCTAAGAAACCCTCCTGGAGTTCCCAGAATGGCCTACCTGCTAATTGTAGTCATCAATAAGGGAGTGATCCAATATGTCCCTAGCAGGTACCCAACTCCTCTCCTCCGGACCGTAACCTTCCCAGTCCACCAGATACTGGAATCCTCGTCCCCTCCGTCTCGAGTCCAGAATACGATTAACCGAATATGTCGGTTCCCCATCTACAAGACGCGGCGGCGGGGGAACCAGAGTAGGCGGATTAATACGTGCATAAAACACGGGTTTAATTTTGGACACATGAAAGGCGGGGTGTATCCTCTTGTACGCAGGAGGTAGTTTGAGGCGGACTGTCACCGGACTAATGATCTTGGTGATAGTGAATGGGCCGATAAATTTGGGAGCTAATTTATTAGACACGGATCGCAGAGGAATGTTATTGGTAGAAAGCCACACTTTTTGACCCACGACGTAAACGGGAGGCTTTGACCGGTGGCGATCAGCCTTGGCCTTAGTGCGCGCCCTCACTCGGAGCATAGTCTCGCGGGCTCTGGTCCAGATGCGGTGACAACTCTGGACAAACACGTGAGCGGAGGGAACCGCGACATCAGATTCCAGACTAGGAAAGGCTGGTGGCTGGTACCCTACACTACACTGAAACTGAGAGAGGCCCGTAGCTGACACTGGCAACGAATTGTGGGCGTACTCCACCATAGAAAGTTGTTGACTCCAGGAAGAAGGATTCTTGGAGACCAAACATCGCAACGTCCTCTCTAAATCTTGGTTGGCTCGCTCAGATTGTCCATTGCTTTGGGGATGATAACCCGAAGACAAGCTAACGGACGCTCCTAACAATTTGCAAAACTCTTTCCAAAATTTGGATATAAACAGAGATCCCCTGTACGAAACCACGTCTACCGGGAGGCCATGAAGCCGAAAGACGTGATCTAGAACAGTGACCGCTGTCTCCTTGGCTGTCGGTAATTTGGGCAAGGGAATGAAATGTGCCGCCTTCGAGAACCGGTCCACTACGGTCAAAACGACCGTCATGCCATTAGAGGGCGGTAACAAAATCTAGAGCGATGTGGGACCAGGGTCTCGAAGGGACAGACAGCGGTTGAAGAAGCCCATCAGGAGGTCGGTTAGATGACTTACCACTGGCACAAACTGAGCAAGCCAAAACAAAATCGCGGACGTCGCGAGCCATCCGTGGCCACCAGAATCGTTGTCTAACTAACCCATTAGTTCTACTTATCCCTGGGTGACAAGCCACATTAGAACAATGACTCCACTGGACAACTTCGGACCTTAACTCCTCCGGCACAAATTAACGGTTCGGTGGGCAACCGGACGTAGGCGTTACCCCTTCTAAGGCCGTCTTGACCTTCGACTCGACCTCCCATACGAGTGCTGAGACCACTAATTTCTCAGGTAAAATACACTTGGGAGTCACCGGACGGGCGGAGGGATCAAAAAGACGTGATAAAGAGTCGGGTTTGACATTCTTGGAACCCGGGCGGTACGATAGGGTAAATTCAAAACGACCGAAAAAAAGTGCCCACCGAGCCTGCCTGGAATTGAGTCTTTTGGCAGTTCTAATGTATTCTAAGTTCTTATGATCGGTCCAAACAATAAAGGGAACCCCTGAACCCTCCAACCAGTGACGCCATTCCTCTAATGCTAATTTGACCGCCAACAACTCTCTATTGCCAATGTCATAGTTACGTTCGGCAGGAGATAGTCAATGTGAGAAAAACGCGCAAGGATGTACCTTATCGTCCGAAGCAGCACGTTGGGACAACACTGCTCCTACCACCACTTCTGACGCTTCGCCCTCCACCACGAACTGCCGTGTGGGATCAGGGGCCACAAGGATGGGAGCCAAAACGAAGCAGTTCTTGAGGTTAGTGAACGCAGCCTCAGCTGCGTCCGACCACCTGAATGGAGTACTGGGAGAGGTCAAGGCTGTCAGAGGTGAGGCTAGTTGGCTGAAATTACGTATGAAACGGCGATAGAAATTGGCGAACCCCAGAAACCGCTGTAGGGCCTTACGGGAATCTGGAGATGGCCAATCTATCACAGCCTTAACCTTGTCAGGGTCCATACGTATTCCCTCGGACGAGACGATATACCCTAGGAAGGGAACAGACTGTGCATGGAATATGCATTTCTCCGCCTTGACAAAAAGCCCATTCTCAAGTAACCTCTGGAGCACTCGTCTGACGTGTTGAACGTGTTCCTGGAGAGATGAAGAAAAGATCAGTATGTCATCCAGGTAAACATATATAAACTGATCTACCATATCTCTCAACACGTCATTCACGAGTGCTTGGAAAACCCCGGGCGAGTTGAAGAGCCCGAACGGCATGACCAAGTACTCAAAGTGCCCTCTAGGGGTATTAAAGGCGGGTTTCCATTCAACCCCCTTCCTGATGCGGACCAAATGATAAGCATTGCGTAAATCCAATTTTGTGAATATGGATGCTCCCTGCAACCTCTCAAAAGCTGAAGACATGAGTGGTAAAGGATAGGTATTCTTAATAGTGATGTTGTTCAGCTCTCGGTAATCAATGCAAGGTCGCAGAGAGCCATCCTTCTTACCCACAAAAAAGAACCCTGCCCCCGCTGGAGAAGAGGAAGGACGGATGAACCCAGAGGCTAAGGAATCAGAAATGTATTTCTCCATGGCCTCCCTCTCAGGAATAGAAAGAGAGTATAACTTGCCCTTAGGCGGAGACTTACCTGACACTAAGTCTATGGCACAGTCGTAGGGACGATGCGTAGGGAGAGAAGCAGCAAGGGACTTACTGAACACTTCCTTCAGGTCCGGATACTCAACGGGCACATTTGGCAGAACCATGTTCTCCTTCTGAAAGACAGAAACAGGGACAACAGAACAAGCAGAAACCAGACAAGACTCATGACATCTTTCACTCCATAATGTGACAGTGTTAGAACCCCATTCCACTCGTGGATTATGCTTGGATAACCAGGGGTGACCTAAAACAATGGGAGCAACAGGGGAGTCCATGAGAAAAAAGGATATGGTTTCTTGATGGTTTCCAGACGTGAGCAGTGTGATGGGTTCTGTATGGTGTGTGATGTGAGGCAGTTCCTGGCCGTTGAGTGCGGTGACATGGATGGGGAGAGACACAGGAAGGACAGGAATGTTCAGGTGATGTGCAAGTGAAGAATCAATGAAATTACTTTCGGCTCCAGAGTCCAGAAGGGCGTGACACTCGTGATGTTGATTCTTCCACCGCAGTTTCACCGGAAGGAGGGTCGATGATGTAGGTGAGGACTTCTCAGCGGAGATCCCACCCGATAGTAGCCTCAAGTTTACTATCGGGCTGGCTCTTTTACCGGGCATGAGTAGGTGTTATGAGCAGAGCCTCCACAGTACAAACACAGTCCTTGGGACCTCCGCCGTTCCCTCTCCCTCCGGGACAGCCGAGCTCTACCCATCTGCATGGGCTCGTGGTCGTCGACAGAACCGACCGTGTTCTCTCGACTCAAGCGCCCCCTAACAGGAGAGATGGTAGATCTTGAAGGACTGGGTTGGCGGCCCAAGCGATTAATCCGTGCGTCAACTCGTAGAGCCAGTTCAATGAGTCCGTTGAGAGTGGGGGGCACCTCGAGGAGGTAGATCTCTTGCTGAACACGGTTGGATAACCCATGCAGGAATCTATCCCACTGCGCCGCCTCGTTCCACTGGCACGCGGCCGCCAGGGTGCGGAACTCGATGGAGTAGTCGGTTACTGAGGAAGAGCCTTGACGGAGTTCCGAGAGTCGATGAGCGGCTTCCCTGCCGGTCGCGGCCCGGTCGAAGACTCTCCTCATTTCCTCAGAGAGGGCGTGGAACGAGGCACAACACGGGTGTTGGTTTTCCCACACCGCCGTCCCCCATAAGGCCACCTTGCCAGACAATAATGTGAGCGTGAACGCTACTTTAGAATTCTCAGTAGCGAAGGTGCGGGGCTGTAGGGTGAAATGCATTGAACACTTAGTTAAGAAAGTTCTACAAAACGCTGGCTCACCCGCATAGTTCTCCGGCGCCAGAAGTCGCGGCTCAGGCCGGGTCCGTCCCCCCCAGGGGGACAGACGGCGATGGGCGCAGTGGGAGACGTTAGTTGATGGATCTGCTGGGTGAGCTCCTGCTGCTGATCCATTCTTTTGACGCTGTGATGCATGAAATCCGTGAGTGTATTGGTGCTCGCTGCTTCCATGGTGGTGAGATCGTTATGTGACGGTGGATTAAGGAAGTCTGGAAGCAGATGCGAGTTTAACAGATTTAATGGGCTGAGAGGAATACAAATACACAAACAAACAAAGATGCTGAGGAGACGACACTTCGTGGTTGTGGGAAGGAGGTGAGGAATCCGGATGATGGCGGAGAGAAGGTGAGTAGTCCGGATGATGACGGCGAGTAGACAGCAGGAGAGGATGGCACAGGAACTGCGGGGGAATAGAGCCGAAGGTAAGTGTCCGTGGCTGAGTGAACGTGCGGAGAGTGGATGAGGTTCTAGGGAAAACACAGACATCCAACGCATACAACACTCAAGCCAGACGAACAGGGTAACCACATCAAACAAGTAACAACGATCTCACAAACACAAGACGTGAGACAAGCCAATATATAGTGGATGAGTAATTAGTGGCAGCTGTTGCTGATGACAATTAACGGAGACGCCCACAAGCTAATCAGTGCAGACGCGAAATACACAGATTTCACCACAAAGTGCAAACACCCCGAGATCACGGTTTACAAACCGTGACAGACCAGGTCTTCAGTTTCACCATTCTTGTTAACAGATTCTGACATTATTAGCCTATTGCTAAGCTAACACTTGACTCAATACTTGTTCAAATTAGCCAAAGAAAACAAATTGGGCCCGGTTCCCCGATAATGCTCACTCTTAGCGCGCTAAGAAGACTCGAAAGATATATTTTACCAAAATTGTTTATGTTCCTAAGTGTGTTCCCCGAAGTGTCCCTTTGGAAGCTTCTTAACATGTTGCCTCTTACGTCCAATGTTACAAAGGCGCTGTCCCGAGTGAGGGTGCTGAATGAGTTGGCATTGATTGCTCAGGAATCGATTTTCCACTTCACGCGAAGGTGCATTACAGCGTTAAGAAATACAACCTGTTCTATGCAAATGAAACATTCCTCAAATTATTACAGTAACATTTATTTTAACATAGTTTAATTTATCAGTAGAATATAGACTATATATTTAATTATCAAAGGGTCAGTAATATGTTCAAATGATATATTGTGACGGTTAGATGAACCGGGTATCCCTCGCTCATCCACCCTACTTATCCCGTTGTGCCACTTGTGCCGCTTCTTGACATGGGTTTAACGACTTCTAAAAATTACTTAATATACTTTTATATAAATGGTAAGATACTTTACAATCAGAATTGATTAGCAAGCAGCTGCAGTACTTCTGTTTAATGCGGTATTGATTGCCATTGGTTAATGTTTTCAATAAAAAGCAACCTATGAACAGAGAGAGAGAGAGTTAGATACAGAATATGATGGGGAAGCATTGTATAAAAGGGCACCTAGCTTAGACCGTAGCCCTCTCCCACGACCTCGATGAAGCTCCCTGTAGCAAAAAACCTTAGCGCTGCAAGCAGCTGGACTTCAGGGCTTAAAGCAGAATTCCACCGCGTAAGCCTGGCAAGCGCAGGTCTGAGAAGGTCCAGCAGCTCCATAATGAGTTGTCTTAGTTGCTTACTGGACACCACCATGCTTACTCATTTAAAGATTACGAACGTGTCGGGAATCGTGCCATAAGGTTAAGAGAGAGGTTAAGGAATAGGTTAAGAACTACTTAGCGATAAGAACGTTTTGGGGAACCGGGCCCAGATCATTATAAAGTTGACGAATATAGAATATTGGGAAATACAAGTCTCATGGTCACTTACCCAATTACCTACATGCTTAACATTTGTTGGAATTTGGTATTTGTTGGCATTTTTTTGTCAGTGTATTAGCCTCTATATACACATAATACATAAATAGAACACAAATATTTTGTTCAGGGTGTTTTGTTGAATTTTTTCAGTACTGACTGCTGATGCAGTACTATCTTAGATGCTGCCTTATTTGGATGCGTACTGTTTATAACAGCCTTCAGGCCTTCCTTGCTGGGAATGAAGCCTCTTTCTCTCCTGCAGGGTCCTTTGACAGACACATTCTTTACACTTTTCCCTAAATGCAAAGCGAATGAGAAGCAGATGAATATTTAGCCTGCATGAAGTTTGCTTACCAACTCCGAGGCTTGTAACCAATTAATGATGATTTGTTGCACTCAGATGCAATTAGAGAGGCTTGAGGAAAAGAAAGGTTGAAAATACTTTAGGCCAAAATAGCAGAAACTACTTTCACTAGACCTGAATACTAAAACTTGACTCTATACAGACTTTCTCAAGCTCTGTGATCTTTATCCATGAGGATTCCCAAAGTGGTTTGTACATGAAACACTGGCCTTTATTCTGTGATTCCTAGTAGATTTGGCTGTGGTTGAACATGAGCTTAGTGCATAAATCCTTTCCGTCTCTCTCTGGACCTTCAGGTTGAGTCCTACTCTGAGTGATGGAGTGTTGTTGTTTGACAGAGTGTCAGTCTTCGATGATTGTGCTGACTTTGAGAAGGTGAATGCAAGTAAATGAGCAGGAAAATGAAACAGTAACAAACGAGTCTCTGTTTCGCTGTAATTAATCCCATCATGCTCAATTCCATGGAAATTATACTGATGTAAACAGGAAGTTTGAGGTGGGGGGGTGGGGGGGGGGGTGGATGAGGATGAGTTAAGTTTGTGAGGGTCTCTGTCTCAACTGCTCATCTGTGACGCCATAATGGAAGCTGTATCTTCAGCATGCCTCATTTCCTGTTTGTGCAGGAGGGCGATAACATGCATGTAGAGAAGAAGGGTAAGGCTTCTGTAATTTCCTCTCATACCAGCAGCTCTCTGCTGGGGAGATATGTTCAACATTTTTACTATAGTCTAGAAAAAAAAACTGCACTGTCTTTGCCCTTAACAGACAAGATGAGAATGATTCAGCAGATGCATCTCCACTCCTCATGATGCATCACCGCAAAACATGTTAGTTCTGTTTACCTTCAGATTAGATGTTCCCTTAGTTAACGGCTTCCATATGCAGCATTTTGAGGTATCATAGGCACACTTTCAACTAGAAGCCTGTTCCAAGGACTGTGTTGACATCCTGTTGATCAAAAATGTAAGATCAGATCTCCACACCAGGAACACTGGATACAGTCTCTTCACCAGATCCTGTCAGATTGTCTGTCAGACAGAGTTTTGTCTGATACCCAAATCAATTAATCAGTTGTGAGTTGAGTCTCCCCTTCACTTCCTTCAAGGAGTGTGAGTGTTTTTTGTATGGGATTCATGGTTATGTAGAGTGTTTCAAATCAATCACTAATGGGTTCCATTTCATGCAGTCATATAGGCAGCTTTCTATTTAGGCAGCGAAGCAGCTCAATAGGTTTTGGAACAGAGCTAATGTTTCAGTAAATTCATTAGTGAGATTTATTTTTATAGATATGAACTCAGTGTATTCAAAAGGAATCCATATTGACTAAAAGACTATGTCTTGTGTACAGACAAAAAGAAAACAGTAATTTATTCATATTATGTAGTCACAGGGCTGATGCTTAAAATCACTGGGGCTGGGGAACACTGAAAACATAGTAAAACATGAGGAAGAAATGCATTTGTTATAACTGTTTTTCTTTTTCTTGTCATACTGTTACATTGAGTAGTCCTGCACATCAATTTCATAGCCTGAGCGTGAATACTTTAAGCTATAAAATTAAGATAAATATGTACAAATACATGAAAGTGAGGTAAACATAGAAAATCAAACACATAAAGAGAAAAAAATAAGTTTTTTATTTTTTCTTCGCACAGCAAGTCATAGCAGCTGAGTGGCTATATTGGAGCGAGGTGCAGTTCAGTTAGTGAGTAATATGTTAAGCAGCTGTGATGGATTCCTATGTGTTTGTGAGTCTTTTGAACAATTCATTAAATGAACCAATTCACAATTCATATGTTTGTGAACTGGTCTGGAGGTTAGTTTTTCCATGCAGCTTAGTGCTTTATATTAACCTAAACTCTAAATAAAATTCCCAGTTGCCCCCATGAAGACTTCAGTCATGTCATTATGTGTACAGCTTGTCACAGTTTGAAAAATATTTGGAAATCCTGATTTGAAATCCTCAACTACATTGAGTTTAAGTGAAGCTTTAGAGATTATTTAGCTTTTGTCTGGAGTAATATGGACACAAAGGAGAACAGATTTCTCCAATAAGCCCAACATCAAGCTAAGTTTGACAACAGATGGCTGCAGTTCATTCATTATTGAGACTGGTAGTTTTGATGAAGGGATTGCCAGACATTGTTTTATCCCTCCACTTCTGTTATATAATTCGGAGCAGACCACAGCTCAAATGGATGGCAGGCCAATACAAAAACATTTATATGTAATATTGATGCTCCCTAAAATAATTCATTACCAAACTGAGTTCACCTGAGCTCTGGACCATGTGTTTCACGTCAAGGTCTATTATCCAGATTTCACTTTGTATATTATTTCTTTCAATCTGTCTCTGTCAATCTGGATCTTCAACTATCCACCTCCATCCAGTTGCAGCATAATTATTATAGCATATTATCTCCATAAAAACTCTGTTCCTGCAGGGTTAAGCATTAAATCAGTTTTGAAAGAGAAAGAGAGATGGGTGAACAAGAAGAGTGGTCTTAGTGCAGTGACTGCAAAGTTCATTTTGTTCACTTTTCACTGTGCAATATAATATTTAAATATTACATATTAAATGATTACTGTATATTTTGTAAACATGCTATTTTGGATAGATGAATGTTGGATGGATGGACGGAGGGAGGGATTAATGGAAAAGATAGACAGATAGATAGCAAAACGACTTTCCACTGCTCTCCATGCATACCAATGTTTAAACCTACCCACAGGCAGAGAGAGTGACACACACACACACACACACACACACACACACATACACAGAGAGAGAGAGAGATGATCACTGACAGGAAACCAGGCCAGGGAGAGAATATTGGGAATCTACAGCTTGTGACAGCAGACTAATGATGGAACCTCTTTCTAAGTGATTAATGATCTTCATCTGCATAGATATACTGTATAACAGCTCATACAATAATTCATCTTGAGATTTCTATGCTGAAAGACAATATTTATGCATAGACGAAGTGTTGTGGTTTTAGTTTCATTAGGGTAAAGTGACAAAAACTCAGTCTTGATGATGTTTTATTTTGCATTGTGTGACTGTGTGTGTGTGTTTGCTCTGTGCTTCATTACTTGTTTCAAGTGTATAATATTCCACTGTGTGTAGTGGTAAGATGTATTATATATATATATTCAAACTATCTTTAATCTAATAACCACATTTGGAATAAGAATCATTGGTGTCAAAACATGATTACACATTAATTATTTTATGATCACACTTTGTGTTGTCTGATTTTATTGTATTAAACAAAACTTCACTAATCACAAGCTATTTTTTATTATGTACATGTGGCTTTAGCTTCTCATTTCTAGACCCCATCAAGAACAGTGAGATACATTTTTCATAAAAAATTATGCAAATACATGTAATAAATGTAAGACTTTCTACTATTCTTTGACTGAATATTTTTTACTGATTACACTATGCTGCCACTAAAATACCATTTAGCTTCCAACAGCTTTTAAAAAAGTATTAACATTTATTGCATTTATGCATTTGGCACACAATTCTATCCAAAGTGACTTACAATGCATTCAAGGTATTAATTCAAGTGTATGCATCCCCTGGGAATCGAACCCATTGTGGTTGCTGCATTACTATAATACAGTATTGCATGGGGAATAGTGCAAGTAGATACCTGTGTAGTCTGTGCAAGCATGGTAATAATATTATTAATGTTGTACCAATAACTTTAACGCACAGTAAGAAATGTTGAAAACAAACAAAATATTCAACTACTTTTGGGTTTGTTGTGAATGTCTGTAGTTTTTGTTATTTAGCAGAAAAGATTTGGAGAGGTTAAGCATTATAACACCCACTTAGCCATGGATCCTCTGAAGTGAATGAGAGCCCAAACAGCTGATAAAAACATCACAAAATAATAATCCACATGACTCCAGTCCATCAGTTAATCTCTTTTGAAGTGAAAATATGCATGTTTTATAAACAAATCCATCTAGATGAAAGCAAACCATTGATTTCAAGTAAAATACAAGTCCTCTTTTCATAATATTGCTTTCTCCAGGGAAAAAAGTTGTCTCGTCTGAATCAAGAGAGAAATATGAATAGATGTAGCACTACTTTTTATAAGCAAAAACAGTCCTAAACAGTTCTAAACAAAATAGCGTTGATTATTGTAACACTCTTTTTTGCTAGTTAACCAGCTCACTCCATCTCTCGTTTGCAGTACATTCAAAATTCCTGCTGCCAGAATATTAACTTCCACAAATAAAATCTGCTCACATCACTCCTATTCTGTTTAATCTACACTGGTTGCCTTTATCTTTCCGTGTGAAATACAAAATTCTTCCTGTTCACATAAGGTACTTTTTGGTATTACTCCATCCTGTCTTTCCGACCTACTCTCTCCTTATATTCCTTGTCGCTCACTCCGGTCTTTAAGTTCAGAACTTCTTAGTGTGCCTAGGTTCTGCTTATCATCATTGGGAAGCAGTTCTTTTTCTGTCATGGCACCCAAACTTTGGAACTCGCTCCCCTTGGCTCTCAGAACAATTAACTCTTTCAGCGAATTTAAATCAAAGCTTCAATCATACTTGTTTAATCAACACTATCACTAAATAGCATTGTGTATTTGTCCCATATGTATGATTATTACTCAATTTGTGTTATATGCAATTGCATTATCTGTGACTGGATTGGGCAAATGTCCAATGTCCACTAATTGTTATTTTGTATTTGTTGTATTTGGTGTACCTTGTAAATCGTCCTTGAGCCTGGGAAAGGTGCTATATAAATTAAACATTATTATTATTATAAAAATGGTGGTGGGCTTTGATGTGAGAGGACAACAGGGGATATTCCTCAGGTATTGCTCTGGACACAGCAGAGGAAATTCAGCACTGATGTTCAAATCCGCCCAACAAAAGCTCTTCAGTTTCTTAAAAATCATTGCATTTTTAGCTCCTCATGCTTTCATGAGCTTAAATCAATGCATTACGGCACACTGTTTTTCCATTTCACTCAGTTTTACGGTTTGATATAAGCTACCTCAAATATAATGGAATTCACACAGCATTAAAGCAAGCGCAGCAGGAGTCTTCAAGCAAGCATTCAACTTGTTTGTGTTTCATATCAGCTTTTTATGCAGTGTGGTGTGCCTTGGGATCTATACGAAAACATGACCATGATATGGAGTCTCTTGAACACAAATGCAAGTGTGACTGCATTGAAAATGTTGCACATACTGTAAAAACCAAAGTGCAGAATAATTCAGGATGATTAATTCATGAGCAGCTGAATCTAAAGTGATATGGTGCAGGTATATCCGGTGTGAAGAATTCAAATTCTGTAAAGGTCTAAGCACAGCATGGTTGATTTATGAACAGTTGGCTCTGAGGCCATTTGGATTTGTGTTTTTAGGAAACATTATTACGCAGAGTAGGCACAGTTGTAGATCCCAGCCATTTTATATGTTTAACAGAGAAGAATGTCACTCAAATGGCACATTAACATGTAACTGAATATAGTTAAAGGGGGTCTTGTAAAGGTTTATGCAATCTCCAAAGTTGTCACCATGTTCTTCACAAGAGAGAGGGAGATTTTAAGTGTTCAGTTCAAAAGAGGCTCTGGTAAATGGAAAGGTGTTGAGTCCAGGTGAGACAGTGATCAGGATTCAGGAGAGAGTCATGCCTTTGTGGGTTTTTGCACACCTTTAATAGCTTTTGTGGTCTTCTCTAAAAGCTTTAGTATGATGGAAAAACATGGTTTTGAAACAATGTAACATAAATTAATGGTTATAAGTTTCAACAAAGGAAATATGTGTTATTTTGGGGGTATAGTTAGGTTTCAGTATTTGTGTCGGTTGTACATTTATGCTTGAAATTTTCAGCCACATTTTCAGCCAAAGATTCTCAGTAAGACTTAGGGTCTTGTTACTATAAAAGGCTGCTGAAATACACTGAAATCATCATATTTGAATTATCTTCCTTGAGTAACCATTAGTGGCCAAAAAGGCATGCACATGGTCAGCAACAATATTCAGTCAGGCAGGGTTTTTTAAATAATGCTCAATACCTATTTACATCTCGCAAATCTGACTTCATTTTCTCAGAATTGCAAGTCAAATGTTAGATTGAGATAAAAAGTCCTTTTTTATTTTTATCCTGTGTCAGAGACAAGATTTCATAACTGCCAGATTAAGCTAGGTTTCATGGTTTATGTCAAGCGTAAATTAAGACCAGTCAGGCTTCTGTCCAGTTTTGAAGAGTTTCTGTAGCCTCAGGTGTGCTCTTCTGTTGCTGTAGGTCATACACATTCAGGTTTGGTATGTACAAAGATGTTTGTCTGCACAGCTCTGCTGTAATGTGGTTATTTTAGTCGTCTTACAGTTTGCTTGAACCAATTTGCCCATTCATCTGTGACCTCTCACTAACAATGTGTTTTTGTCCACAGAAAACTGCCACTCACTAGATGTTTTTGTATTTCAAGTCATTCTCACTTTTCTGTGTTAAAATCCCAAGAGTTCATAATATATACATTTTATTAAAATATATACTGCACATGTATAATAACATGATAAATACAAACCTGGTTCCAAAAAAGTTGGGACACTGTACAAATTGTGAATATAAAGAGAATGCAATGATGTGGAAATTTCAAATTTCAACATTTTATTCAGAATACAACATAGATGACATATCAAATGTTTAAACTGAGAAAATGTATCATTTTAAGGGAAAAATAAGTTGATTTAAAATTTCATGGCAGTAATACATCTCAAAAAAGATGGGACAAGGCCATGTTTTACCACTGTGTGGCATCCCCTCTTCTTTTTATAACAGTCTGCAAACGTCTGGGGACTGAGGAGACAAGTTGCTCAAGTTTAGGAATAGGAATGTTGTCCCATTCTTGTCTAATACATGCTTATAGTTGATCAACTGTCTTAGGTCTTCTTTGTCGCATCTTCCTCTTTATGATGCGCCAAATGTTTTTCTATGGGTGAAAGATCTGGACTGCAGGCTGGCCATTTCAGTACCCAGATCCTTCTTTTACGCAGCCATGATGTTGTATTTGATGCAGTATGTGGTCTGGCATTGTCATGTTGGAAAATGCAAGGTCTTCCCTGAAAGAGACGATGTCTGGATGGGAGTATATGTTGTTCTAGAAATTGGATATACACTGTAAAAAAATTTAAAATCCGTAAAATATACGAAAAAAAAAAAAGCCAGATGTGGTTGCCAGAATTATACCATAAAAAAAGGTTAACACCGTTTTAGGTTTAACAGTTTTATCTTAAATTTACAGTTTAATATCGTAATTTAATTGATATAATGTTAATATACCAACTTATTGAAGTACTGAAATGTGTTTTGTACCTTTGTAATACACTGGTAACCACCAAATGCTGGTGGTGATGAGAAAGTCACGTGATGAAACAAAGCCTATCACAAGTAGCTTTTAAATAATAAGATACATAGGTGCACAGTGTGATTCAAACAAGCACTAAACACCATCATGGAGAGACTCATTAAACTGAAATATGCAATAAAAATTAATTTAACAACATTATATGTAATATACAACCATAATAAACATGACAGATAAGAAAAAGAAAAAAAATAAGAAGAAACAGTTATTTCAAAGAAAAAACATCAAATTCAAACCAAATTTGAAATGCAACACAGAGAATTCTGGGAACGTCAGTTTACATTTTTTCCACTGTAAATTTTACAGGAAATTATTGTTAACCATTTAACATGTTTGTACTGTAGCATTTTCACAGTTTTTTTTATCATTAAAATCACAGTAATTTTTTACAGTGTATGCTGCCCATGCCACACGCACTCATGCAACCCCATACCATCAGAGACGCAGGCTTCTGAACTGAGCGCTGATAACAACTTGGGCTCCTCTTTAGTCCGGATGACATGGCGTCCCAGTTTTCCAAAAAGAACTTCAAATTTTGATTCGTCTGACCACAGAACAGTTTTCCACTTTGCCACGGCCCATTTTAAATGAGCTTTGGCCCAGATAAAACACCTGTACTTCTGGATCATGTTTAGATATGGCTTCTTTTTTGACCTATAGAGTTTTAGCCGGCAACGGCCAATGGCACGTTGGATTGTGTTTAACGACAATGTTTTCTGGAACTATTCCTGAGCCCATGTTGTGATTTCCATTACAGTAGCATTCCTGTATGTGATGCAGTGCAGTCTAAGGGCCCGAAGATCACGGGCATCCAGTATGGTTTTCTGGCCTTGACCCTTACGCATAGAGTTTGTTCCAGATTCTCTGAATCTTTGGATGATTTTATGCACTGTAGATGATGATAACATTTTTTCTCTGATAAATGGAATTGGTGATCCTCTGCCCATCTTGACTTCTGAGAGACACTGCCACTCTGAGAGGCTATTTTTATACCCAATCATGTTTCCAATTGACCTAATAAGTTGCAAATTGGTCCTCCAGCTGTTTCTTATATGTACATTTGACTTTTCCGGCCTCTTATTGCTACCTGTCCCAACTTTTTTGGAATGTGTTGCTCTCATGAAATCCAAAATGAGCCAATATATGGCATGACATTTCAAAATGTCTCACTTTCAACATTTGATATTTTAACTATATTCTATTGTGAATAAAATATATGTTTGAGATTTATAAATTATTCCATTCCTTTTTTTACTCACAATTTGTACAGTGTCCCAACTTCTTTGGAATCGGGTTTGTAAATGGTGTTCGTCAACTGATTTTTACTTTCTTTCTTTCCTTTAAATCTGCCGTTTTAGTGCTGTATAGCAACCACATGACTATCAGGAAAATGCAGTCAGTTCCCAGTCTTTCTGGGTCAAGCCCCCTTGATCCTGCCCAGTGGGGCAGCAGCCTCTGAAAATGTCAGAATCTCCACACTTTACCTGTTAATCCAGTACCCAAAGCCTTCTCTCACAGGGCGCTTTTGATGGAAAGGTATATGTTTTTGCTCAGAATTACATTATATTATGATATGCAGTAAAATTCATTGCAGGTTGCTTTCTAACAAAGCACAAGACCAAAACAGATCAACTGAGGCTGATCAAACACATCAACTTCCCAAAGGACCATACTGAAAAACCAGTTGAGATCAAAATTAATGAAGACTTGCTGAGATTTTCTGCAGTATGTGACCACTCCGATACAGAAATGCTCAGTGGGAATAACACAATTCGGATGTTGTTTTTCTATGTGGATTTGGCCATTATTGTACAAGGGATTTTTAATTGTTCTGACATTTAAGATGCTCTGGCCATTTAACATTCACTTTATCTTCTGTTATTGAATAGAATGAGTCTCGAGGACTATTTCAGGTGAAGGAAATGTTGGGTATTATTGACTGCACATGTATGCAATAGGCTATTTTGATTTACGGCTGATGAAGAAAACCAAAAGGCTGAGACCAGATATCAATAAAAATAAATCAATGAAGTATATTTGGGGATTTGAATGTTCAAGAAATGTCCATGTGAAGTTCGTATTGGCCAAGAATGAATTAAGACATTGTAATAGTAATCTCAAAATGCTCAGCATGCTTCATACTCAATTATCACAGAGATCCACTTAAAAACATCCAGTGTAGACACTATAATATTATGCAAAAGTATGCAAAGGTTTTTATGCAAACAAAACAGAAAAGCAGTTTTTGTATCCAAAAGTACATTCTCAAAATTGGCCATGGCAGTACTTTTGAATGTATATCATTCAGTTTCTTGAATATGGCAATTACAAAGAGTCTTTTGACTCCTGAATGTTTCCTTTTAGTCAAGCAAGTCACCTTTATTTTTAAATAGCTTATGATTCAAAGAATTACAGAGAGCAGGTTCACAGTATTAAACAATAAAGTAACAGATGATTCAAACTTTAAAAAATATTCTAGAATAGACTAGAATAGAATATACTTTATTGTCCCCTAGGGGAAATTTGTCATGGAGTCACAAATGCATAGTGCATAGAAGCAGCTGCCATTAGAGGAATTAAAAAATACACATAAACACACTGTCACGATCATTAGATGGAGTGCCCATGAACTTCAGTAGAGGGCACTCCGATCAGGACCATTCCACATCAACCACCAGATGTCACTCGGACTCTAGCACCTCTCATCTGTTGCACCACACCCGAACTACATTCCCCATGAGTCACTGCATCACAATCACCCTGCCACACCTGCAGATCATTCATCAGCCAATTTACTTGCCACACCTGCACCTCATTTACACACACATATAAGCAACACACATATAAGCAGCACACTCACTCCCACTCTCTGCGAAGTCTTGTTTAGCCAGTCTGACATTTCCGAGCGTTTTCCTTCTGTACCTGACCTTTGGATTGTTTATACCGACTCTGATTCTCTGCTGCTTGCCCCCGACATCTGCCTGTTTCTGTTTTCGATTCTGGTTATCCCTACATACCTGACGCCGTTACTGATCATTGCCTGTCTGACCATTCTCATCATTAAAGTTCTGCACATGGATCCGAACGTCTCTGTCTCATCATTACACACACCAAGTTATTGCACACTTCTTAGACCTATCTTTTGCAAATCATACAAATCTAATTAAAAGTTTGATTTAAAATTTTGATGGAGACTGGTACGAAGGAAAATTTAAAACCATTCAGCTTAGTTTTAGGTATTCTATATCTTCTGCCAGAAGGCAAGAGCTCA